>NW_024498773.1:800630-1041463 GCF_017590055.1 Onychostruthus taczanowskii
GGCGCTGGCGCTGGCGCGGGGATGGAGGCGCGGCGGCCGCGGCCATGGGGTGAGTGCGGCGGCGGCGGCGGCTTCTCGCGCGGGCGAGGCTCGCCGTGCCCGGGACGGGCAAGGGTAGGGGGGAGGAAGCGGTTTCGCGGGTTAAAGAAAAAAAAAAAAGCAACTCCTCTCCCTCCGAAAACCAAAAAGAAAAACCAAAAAACTGGGGATGCGAGAAAAGGCTTTCGCGCGGCGGGGAGGGGAGCCCCGAAGCCGCAGGACGGGCGGGCGTGTTGGGGCGCCGCCGCCGGCGGGACCGAGCGCAGCGCGCCGCGTCGGCCGGAGGCACAAAGCCCTGCGGAACCCCCGCGCGGGCTCCGGGGCCGGGAGGAGGAGGGGAGCGGCGGCGAGCAGGGGTCTCGGTGCGGGCAGAGCCTTGGAGGTGCCCCTCGCGGGGCGGCGAGGCGCTGCCCGCGGGTGGCACCGGCCCGGCTTTGTTAGGGACGGGCGGCGGCGGCGCCTCCGCTGCCGCAGCGCGGGGGACGCGCGGGTGGGCGGCCGGCGGGAGCGCTCGGGGGGCAGCGCTGCGCCCTCGGCGCGCCCTGGGATCCGCTGACTTCTCACAGATTTATTTAACATCACAAAGAGGTGCTTGGGTCCGCGACTTAACCTGAATGCTGTGGGAAATCTTAATAAATTATGTATGAAGCAGTGGGTCCTTTCTTCCCCTTTGTCAGATACGCAGCTTTTATGCTAGTAATTAGGTCATTGCTAGCAGAGCGCTCCTTGCTTTTTGCAAAAATATGTGGCGATTTTTGGAGGACACATATGCTGCCAGATCATTTCATCCTCTTCGGGTTTTGTGTCAAGACACGATATTCTTCCTGTCGACTCACATGGAGGAGGACCTTGTCTGTGGGCTGTAAGGGGCATTTTTCGTTTGATAGGATTTTCTTCAGAGGACCAGTAGGGCCCAGTTTTGACTTGATTTGGAGAGTCATACCCTGAAAAATGCCTTTTAAAGGCGTAGCAAGAAACACATAGCTTCTTAGTTTGCATAGAAGTATTTTCAGTAAATTTCAGTGCATACGTGATATAGATCTATTTCCGTTTTTAAGTACTTCTTCCACCCTTTGCTGTTTGTTGTATTGCAAATGGTTCTTAATTTTTTTTCCTACTGTCTTTTCACCATTTAGTTAGTTTTTTCTGCTATGTAATACAGGTAATAGATTTATGAATATTTTGTCAAGATTATAGTTCTTTGAAAATATACATAAGCATGTATACTGAAAGCCATTTCCTGGAACCAGACTTTTCTGTATTTTTAAGGAGACTTGAAGTAACTATTAAAACACTCATCTTCTCGGTTCTGTTAAATACAGTGATGCACAAAATAGGTTTGATAATGAAAAGCCTCAGTTTAAATACCTGCTTTATATATCCCCTCAAAAAAATTTCTATATATACAGCATTATTTTTAGAATAATGAATCTCCTGTGTTTTATCAGTTAGAGAGGTTTTGGATAATATTACATTTTAAAATATCACTCGAGAACTTACTGTTTGGAATAACTGGTTTCAAAAGGTAAATTTGTGATAGTAGATATTTCTGCTTTGGCATTTTGAATCTCCCTTACAATTGCTTAAATGTTAAAAGAAACAGAAGATGCAAAGGTGTTTTCACCACTTTTTTTTTCTAAAAGGAAAGAGAGTGACAAAAGCACAGTAGTGATTATGGTGGTTATTATGGTGATGCTTCTTCCTGTACTTTTTTAACTCTTAGATAGTATCATTCTGTGTAACCACTGTAGTAGTTCTATACGTCACACTCTTAAAATGATAACTTGAATAAAAGATCACTTTTAAATATAATACTTTAATTTATTTATGGGTGCAAACTTTACTAAACATCATCCATGAAATACAAAATACTTGGTTATGATAAATTTTCTAATACGTCTTGTCACAGTATACCATTGTTATATCAGCATGGAATGATACAGCATAAGTTGGAAATGCATGTGGCTACAATTGGTTCCCTTGATCTCTAAATTCTTGTGTTGGATTTCAGTGTGCATCTTGATTTAATTGGTAAAATGTTTATGTTGAAGACATATGGTAATTTTTATTTATTATCAGAGTGGCAAAATCCTGTTGAAAATAGGCCATACTACTAATAGTGTACCATGATGGTAAGTTATTGTTAGCAAAGATGTAGTTTCCACTCATGGTTTTCCGAAATTCACGCAAGACCTGTGTGATCAGGGGCTGATACATTTCCTGCAGGACAAATGGTCTTCTGGTCTTTAAAAGTGCTGAAGGGAACCCTGAAGATTGCCCTGATGGAGAAATATTTATTGTAAATTATTTTTATAATATATAATAGAATTTTTATAGTATGTGCAATGTTTTTAATTATAACTGATTTATTTCACATTAATTGTTTTGAGTTTATGTTTTCAGGTAAAATAGGAAAAGAAATACCTGTCTTAATAGCTTAAACTTTCTAGAATTGGATCCTTAAAGATTACGAGAAATGTAGAAGTAAACAGGAGCAAGTCATGTGCAGTGAGGGCATACACAATTAGTCATGAATTACAAAGATGATCATCTTGAACGATGAGTGTTCAGGCTTGTGAATCATTCCTGATCCAGTGTAAGTTATGATTCAAATGATGTCTGGAGTGGTTTGTGTTCAATATAGTATTTAAATGCAAATCATGTTTCGAATTTTCACAGTCATATTCTGAATACAGCATGACTAACCAGCTAAGGAACTTCCCAACCCAGAGTTGTAAAGGAAGAAGTGGGAATTTTCTTGACAGTGTTAAGAAGCTGAACTTGACAGTTCATACCCTAAAACGTATGACTTCTTGATTTTACTCTTTTTGTATTAATAAGTTTTTTTTTCATTGTTAGCATTCTTTAGTGACATTTCAAGCAATAAGTTATTTTTGTTTTTCACGCAAACACACACTTGACCTTTATCATACTTGACATGTAATGAGGCATACAAGAGTTCAGACCATGGTGTTCTCATTCCTTCTCCTCATGGTCTTTTACGGAATGCTGAGAACATGGATCACTTATCCCTTTTGGTTAAAGTGAACAGATGATGCTTCTGTTCATGGTTGGTGAGTACAGGCCAAGTATTGAATTTACAGAAGTATCCCAAAATACAATCATAGATTGAAAGCTCTTGCCAAGTTATGAATTAATTTCTGAAAGAATTAAACACAAAACCACAGTCTTTACCCAAATCCCACTCAAAAGGATTTAGGAAGGTTGGGTATAGTAACATTTGTTTTAGTCTGCTGTCCACAAATTAGCCTTCATGCAGAAGTGGACAAAATAACAAAAAAGAAAATATTCTTCATGCAACTGGAGTTTAGAGAAAATTGTGTGGTCCTCTTTTAAAGGGACTAACGCTTTCACAAGTTGTGTTAGGATAACTGGTAACAGTAATGGCTCTTCATCTTGCCTTTGCTTTTTTTTTACATGGTTGAAGACCCCAGGAATCCACACTACACATAATCTAGAGATTGTTATCAATTGTCTTCAATGTCATCCTTTTCAAATTTATTAAAAAGAGTAGTGTTATATAACTTGCAGTTAATTTTCTGTTATCAAAGCCCTTGTAGCTAAAAGAAACTGGATGAAGAGCAGTTTCTGTGATGATTGCTTTTTATACTCCTTCCTCCATCTCTGATCACCTAGGTGTGCTAAAGCGGAGTGAATGAGAACATGAACAGATCTGCTGCTCTGCTCATGGGCAGTTCTCATTCTGGGCTGAGTATTTTCTTCGTTGTCTCTAGCCACACTCAAAGCCACTTCCAGACAGCTCATTATGTTTGTGTGCTCCCATTGCCCAGTTGAAGAGAACCCAAACAAAATGGCTTCCCTTTCAGCTGCTCCTGACTCGAAGTTTGAGGGGTTGTTCTTAAATTCGGGTGGGGATAGGAGGATCAAATATGTTGGCAACAAAAGCCATTTTAGTAAAGGATGGACTCATCACCAGATGGAAATAACATAGTTTTTCAGTGTGATGCTGGAGAAGGCAGAATTTTTTTTTTTTTTCTGCTGTTTGGAGGGAATCGGGATAATGGGCTTTTATGATTTGAGTCCAGTGGAGTATTTTTCAGTGAATAGGGAAGGAGAGATTTAGACAATGCCAGTGAAGAATAAACAGTTTTAGATTGGCAAACCTTGAAACCTTGCCTGAACCGAAATGGATAAGATGATCCCTGACGCAGTGATACTCATTTTTGATAAGTTCTTGAACACAGTACTTGGAGTGCTGGTATTTTGCCAGAGCTGAAAACCTGAAGGCAAGCTTCAAACAAAATAATGGAAAATTCAATACAGTATTCAGTCAACAGAGAAATTGAACTAATGCAAATTGGCGTGGTTTGGTATGTTCAAAATAAGAACAGCAAAACCCCCACACACTTCTTTCTTATGAGTATATAGATAAGGAAGCTGCATGAAAAAGGTCTACTTAAGGAACTTAGCTTGGAACAGCTGTACTGGATTTTTTGCCCCTGTCTGTCAGCCTTGCCCCTCTTTTGGAAATAGCTCTGCAACAGCTGCTGAAGCATCGTGGCTAATGACCGAGCCCAGTAAGCTTACACTGACACCTATTTCAGATTACCTTGGCAGTCGAGCAGTAATCTGCAGTGGTTTAGCAGCTGCCACTTGAGCAGCTGAGCTCTTCCCTGGGTGGGAACCGTGGAGGAGATGGGTGGAGCTGACAGCTGGGAAGGCACCAGCACAGCCCTCCCGGCCACCCCACCACTATCCACAACCACTGCTTGTCAGAACCCCTAGACCTAGTGCTTGAAAATAATCTGTTTTTAAAGGTAGTTTACAGTAACCAATTGGAAAAATGTCATGAGACATGACAATGTCAGCATTTCCTCTCTGAATTCAGTGTAGTGTGCCCTTGAAGAAACAATTCCCCATTAGACACATTCCTATAAATGAATGACAAAAATTGACAGAATGGTAAAGAATAGCAAGGATGAGATACTGAACTCTGGACTGAAGAGTTGCATAGAATTTGTGCCTGTAGAAAGATATCTGAGTTGATAGTCCTTCCCAGCCTTACTAAATTATGTTTTAGATATTCATGAACTTTGGACAATGTAGATACAAAAAAAATTGCAGAATTTGGATACAAAGATCAAAAAGATAAACATTTATAAGCATGTAGATACATTGTATTTATGTGTAGAGTTAAATTTGTTACATTAATAAGATAAACAACATTGTGAAAAATCTGAGTTACAGAGCATAGGAGTAAATTGCTTGCTGGTGGTAGTGCAATGGGATGGTAGTGTTAATAGATTTCATGCATAAAAGCAGTAATGGGACTGAAATATTTTCATAAGGAGATTTATTATATGACAAATTGTTTGGGTTCTTAAGTAGAACTTCTTCAGGACATATTGAGTATATACGCTTGCTGATTTCAAAGAAGAAGGCTCTGATCAGTTAAGGAATTTTAAGTTTTCAGGCAACATTACATTTTTTGCTATTGCTTGGGATGTGAGAGCAAAATGATTGCATGTAAATTCCTATTTGGGCAGTGGCTACTGGTGCAGTTTTCTTAATATAGGAAAATGCATATCTAAATCTTAACAGTATGTTTGCATAAATTTAGGCTTCTCATTAATTTTGATTTTAGTGCATAAAAGAGTTCTATCCAGCTTGAAATTCATCTTTGATATGTATATTCATGCAGAGTGCTGATTCAGTAAAGCATGAAATTTCTTGTCACAATTTCCCCTTACTCTGATAGGAGATGGAGAAGAAGCTTCTTAATGATGAGAAATATGGGTCGGGGAAGTAGCGCAGCTAGGTTTTTTGGTGTCTCCTTCATGAGGGTATTGAATTTCAAACTTTCTGTATTCTGAGACAGTTATTTTTCAGAGTAAGTCTAGAGAACTCAGGATCTATTCTTGCCTTTGATGACCACTTTGTGAAGAAACAATGCAGTTGAGAGTGTAAAAGGGAGCTTGACTTGAAGCATAATACTGAATTTCACAAAGGTGGGTTGTGTTGCATTTGTGATGCATTTTCCCTTGGGCTGGGTGTAATGTGGAATGGATTCTGAAGGTCAGAGTTCTTCCATTCTCCCTCACTGTAGTGGGGGAAAGAAGAGATGTTTTATTCTTGATCCAGCTGATTCTGACACTGGTGGTGTTGAACATGTTTGCATGTGTAGTGGTAGAGCTTCAGACTCATGAGCCATGTCTAAGGTATTCCTTGTTTTCCCATGGGCTGGTTAATTCTGCTCCAAATGAGGTGTGGTGTGGCTAGGGAAGCTGTCTGGCCAAGAGGGTCCAGAGTTTAACTCTTTCCTCAAGGCAAGTAATTTAACCACTGAGAAACTTCAAAAGGGGGTGAAATGGTACAGTTTCTATTTATGCTGACGGTTCTGTCAGCATAAGAAGCATATAGAAAACATATCATATATAATTGATAAATTATTTTTTAATTTATAATTATTTTTTGTTCAGAGCATAAATCCTAGGATCATTTTGGGACCTGAATTCTGATCTGATGTGTCAAGTTTGAGGCAGTTGTTAAAAATGTGTTTTCAGAAGAGAGGCAGATTTTAATTTTGAGGGGTTTATCTCATATGTGGACCAGCTTATGTGTAATGGAGCCCTGGGATTTCATTCTACAAATCACGTACCTGAGAGCTGACGCAGTGTTCAGCATCAGAAAGCCTAAGCTGCTTTTGCTCATACATTACCTTTGTCAGTTTCACCCATTTTAAAATTAAATAATGGTATCTTTTCTGAAATACTTTGGCACTGCATTATTTCAGAAGAAGAAGCAAATATCTTGGAGATATCAAAAATAAGTACAGCATTTTGTCTGTATTGAGGTTTAGGAATACAAGATTGAATTTCTTGAGCCATGAAGTCTGGCTCCTTGTGTAGTATGCTTGGCAAGGATCCCACTGAACTACAAGTTCTAATTAATGTTGCCAGCCTAGGTTGATAAATGACCGATTTACAATCATTTTTTCTGTGTCGGTATTGTGTTTTAACATAAATGTTGCTCTCCCTCTTCAGTGTTGTCTGCTCCCTAATAGCAAAGTATGACTGTGTCATTCTAGCCTTTAATGTGCTGAGGCAGCCACCATTTGCTTGGCTAATCTCGTCTGAGATACTCTGTCATCCCCGATCTCTTCACATCTTTCTCTGCACCCACTTAAATTCACTTTTCTTACCCACCTCTTTGTAAAATTATTTGATAACTCTGGGAATTGTGTTTTCTCTCCTCGTGCCAGTCTCACTGGAAGCGCAGGCTGCCCTGCGTTCTGGCTGCTGAGAGGCTTTGCTTCTCCAGTTTGGGATTCCTTTGTGAGTGACCCTGCGTTGCTATGCTCTGCAATTCCACCCTGTTTCTACTGCTTTATTTCTCAATTCATCAAATTCATTGTGTATGACGTGGAGTCTGACCTTGTGCAACCTCTTGAATTTATGGGAGCAAGTTTTGATGCTACTTCTTGTGCCAAAGTCAGTAGTAAAACATTTTAAAATGCCTGTCACAGTCTAGTTCTGGGGGAACTTTTCTGACAGCCTGCCTCCAGCCCAATAATTTGGCTCTCAGCACTGCCCTGTGTCATCTTTGTGTCTTTGAACTGCTCCTTACCTATTACGGTTTTTCTGTTCATCTCTGTTGCAGCTGTGGTGACAGTGTCACTTTCTTTGGACATTTATTTAGCAGAAAAAACAATGTTTTGGGTTACTTATTTTGTGGTAATCAGCTAACTTTTTTTTTTATGTGAAAACCCACAAAGCTTGATATTTTAATAAATCAGGAAGTAAATCCTCGTCTGAGGTAGGATGCTGTCTCTTAGTGGAGATGTTCTACTTTCATGTTACGGGAATAAAGGAAGCTTAGGAACTTAGATCAGAAGGGTGGAAAGCCAAACCAAATCTCTCCGTTAGGATCCTTACTCATTTAGCAAAAACACACCTAAGTTTATTATGCATATAAAATACCAGAGCTATGCAATTTATGTCTTTCTACCATAGCTTCTCCCCTCATCCATTTTTCTCCATTTCATTTGTTGTGTGTACGCATCTTGTTAATGGGGCTGATTGTTCTAAATTTCAAATCTGTATGTTAGAATTTCTAAAAATGGACAGGAAATGGAAAAACTGGATATTTATTTGTTATTACCTTTCCTTTCATATTAGTAATGAGTTATAGCAATGGGAGAAAAATATACTCTTATCTAGAAAATGCATGTCCTGTGTGACGCAGAGCAGATTCTGTAAATGACATGTAGATGAATAAATGTGATATATTTTACTGATATACTTCAGTAAAAATATTCTGTCAATGTTACAATATAGTGCTAATTTGTGGCAAATAATGGGGAAAAGTTTCCATTCTTCTTCACTTTTGTCTGCCTTTCTTTGGGCTTGTGCATGCAGTGTGTTCTGAAATATGAACCACAGCTATTAATTTTCTTAATAATAATGGAAACTGTTACCTAATAGATAAAGGCATACATGAAATAGAAACAGTCTGTCCTTAGTGGTTTTTTGGTGTTTGTGTATTTGTTTTGTTTTTGCTACAACTCCCCTTGACAAGACTCAACCTTGTAGGTGAAATAGGCTGATGGTAATTCACATTGCAGAGTAGTTATTTCAGATTGCCTTTATTTCTCAAAAATGAGGTCTTCAGTAAAGCATGACCAAATTTTGAAAAGTAAATTATACAGATTCTTTTTGTTCATGGAAGTCATGATTTCGTAAGTGGCAGGTGTCTTCTTTTTTCTCTGATGGTGGCAGGTGCTTGGAAAGGAAATAAACCAGTCATATCAACTGCACTACAGCTTTAGTTATTGTTCCTTGCTTCAGTGGTGTACTCTTCTTTACATTTTCTTCAGTTTAAGTTTAGAAAGTTTAAACAGAATTTTCAAATTTTGTACTGAGGAATTATAACACTTTTGAATAATATTACTTTATTTTTGGTAGACTGGATAATTCAATTACGTTTCATTGGGAAGAGGAAACATGATTTATAAGGGGTTACACAAGCAGGTCAATGTTCAGTCAGAGGTTACAATGAAAATGCTATAAATAATAGCTTTTAATTGCTTTATCTTTTCTGAAGTAATGATGAAAGGGAATGTTTCCCTGTAAGGTTTTGGGTTTTTTTGTTTTTTTTCCTCTGAGTTACAAGCCACATACTTGGGAAATGTCTGCAATGAACAATGGAAGGGTAACTTGTTTTATGTGAAGTGCTAGGCTTCCTTTTTTTCTCTGTAATGGCTGATGAATAAGAAACTGATAGCATTAATTCTGAAGAGCTTCAAACATTCATTAGCCATGTTTTATTTAACTTACATTGTTAGATTAACAACTCTGCCAGCTTTTGGTTTGGAAAGTGGGGAACAATTTGTAGTTCATAATTGAAATTGAAGCATTTGTTTCTTTCTCATATATGATGGCTGAGTAGTTGTGCTGGTGTTCTGGGACTGTGTTACAGTTTTACTGAAAACAGTATAGGATGCCTTGATATCAAGAGTAGCCTTTCATCTTTAAATTAAATGGTGCAGTATGACCATTTTGTGTGGAAGAAATTTGTTTTAATCTTGTGCCTTGAAGGATATTTTTACAAAATATCTACATATTTATTACATTTGATGATGTGGAGTTTTTTCAGTTAAAATTGCCCAATATTTACTGATTTCCTTTCATATAGCATCTCCCTCAGAGTGTGTGCTATTCCTAGGAACACTGAACATCTGTGACTACCATTCATTTCCTAAAATAAGTAGGCAGTCATCATCTTTTAGATATGTATGGAGATGCTTGTTATCTATCCAAAAATTACTATATATGGTCTATTATGTGCAATTTCTCCATGTTGAAACTGAAGTGCCAGTAGTAAAGATGCTTTTGTGTGATGCAGTGATTTTCTTTCATGTATTCTAGCTTCCCCTAATATCTGATGTAATTGACAATGAACTTTATTCATTTGCTTAATCATGCACACCAAATGAAAGCCCACAGAACAAAAAAGTCCTGATCTGGCACTAGTTCTAGTCATTAACAGTTTGGTGCAATGGATTTAAATTAAATGTTTAGAAAGTCATGTGGTAAATGGGAGAGAGAGATGATTTTGTGGTTAGATACATTCAGGTAGTGAAGGGTTTTTTCTAAAATGCTTAAATTTAATATTTTCTCTTACTTTTTTAAGGGCTGAGGGTAGCCCAGGATGGCCGCAGCTTCATATGATCAATTGTTAAAGCAAGTTGAGGCATTAAAGATGGAGAACTCCAACCTTCGGCAAGAGCTAGAGGATAACTCAAATCACCTCACAAAACTGGAAACCGAGGCATCCACTATGAAGGTATTGCAAGCTCTGTGCCTTTGTGGGGTTTCTGTCACTGCCCTTTGTGTCATAGACTGGGAATCGCTCAGAGAGTTTTGTGTGCTTTTTAGATTCCTATGGAAGTCCTTTTCCAGGTTGTGTAAAGGAAAAGCTATCAAAGCTACATTTCTTTATTATTATTTTTTAATTTCAAAACTGTTTTCTAAAAACAGCTCCCAGCATGCTGTGATAAGCACTACCATTTTAGCACAGCTGTGCTTCCCAGCAGGAAGTCCAGAGTGCTGACCAAGGCTGACAAAGCCAAGTATTGTTTGGCTCTTGAAAATGTGGGAAACACTGGAGGTTTTCAGTGTTTTCAGGTAATTTTAAAAATGTGGGGGTTTACTATAATTACAATATTTAATGTCTTAACTGGAGAAGTTTCTTTTAACATAAACCTACAAGTTCTCCAATCTCTCCCAAAGCCTAAATTAATACTTCACCCAGATCAGTTCCTGTTGCTTTGTGTTGGCTGAATGTAGACCTTCAGAGCCACCCATCCAAGAGCAAACACTACGCTCAAGTGGAATTTAGATGGATTTTAATCAGTAGGAAGATACAACATCAGCTGCATCTATGTGATCCATGATACTGAACAAGGCAGAATTTCACAAGCATTAGAGCTGCATTAATGCAGTACTCTTCCTAAGCTAACAAATCCTGCTGCTTTTTGCTAGCAGCCAGCAAAACCAGTCTGCTTTTGGTTCCTCAGTTAGAAGGGCTCAGAAATTGTTGGTATTTCTGTGTATACTCCCATATAGGGTAGGCATATTCTAAATATTACACTTTTTTTTTTCTCCATCTCCTTGCTTCCTGATCTTCTTATGACAGACTTACTGTTCATTTACAACCAATGTTTAATTTTTAAAATATGGTAATTTGATTAATATAGCAATTTAAAATATTTGAACTCAATATTCTTCTCCTCTAGCATATAGACTGTAAGAAAAATGCACTGTAAGAAGTAAAATTCTCCTTTCTGACACACTAATTACAACACTTCAAGAAAGCATCGATATTTCAGATACATTTAATCCTTGCATTGCAGTGTAAAATGAAAACGGCTTTGATACCTAAATTAAAAGGAAATTATAACCCTTTATATAATATAATCCTTTATACCAGCTACTTGAAATGATTGTCATTAACAGCTGCAGGAAAAATGTTCATTTGCTGAGTTACACGTCTGAAAACTAGTTCCTTCATTTATATTATTTTTCTTAAGATAATATTACAACAAATTTGTTAGTAACTCCCTTCCACTCCTTGTCATTGCAGTCTAAATTCAGGAGGGGAAGAACAGGACAGATGATCTTCCTGTTAGTTTTACAAAAAAGAGTAAAAATTTTTTTCCTCTTCTTCTTCACTTACAGGTGTTTTGTTTTTTGGTTGTTTGCTAGAGGTTTTTCTAGCTTTTGTGAAGATAATCAAATTTTCAGTGACCTAAAGCCAGTCCAGGTGTACAAACTGGTCTCTCGGGCATTAATTTGGGATGTGGAATGGCTTTATGTTCTTACATTTAATCTTGCAGACCACCAAACAGAAAGTGGCTTTATTACACTCCTGTGTGCTTATGAACATATGCAGAATAGAGGTCTCATTTTATTCTGTCCCAAAGTTCCCTTCTAGATCTAAGGAATGTAACACAAAAAAACCTCCAACAAAAATAACTAACTTAGTATGTTTCTTTTCATTTTGGGGGATGGGTGGAGAAGAGATTGTTCAGATTAATTAGATTTTTTCTTTTTTAACCATGTTCTATTAGGAAATCAGGGGTTCATTCCTCAGGTGTATTTGATCCTGCACCTGAACTAAGAATCTTAGTCTGTTTCCCGTGTTTGCTTCAGACCCTTTTCTTGTAAAGGTTCACAAAATAGTTTTGATTTGACTCGTACTTGAAGGATGGTGTGGGAATGATCTTGAGGTCAGATTGGAGCAGGTGGGTGAAGTTTGATGGGGATCATTCCAGGATTCTCTTAAATTGGAAGATAATTTTAGTTTTGCAGCCTTTTGGAGAAAGTATGTGTTTGATTTTTTTGCACCGAAAGAAACTACATGGTTTGTACAGTTCCAGTGCCATAATTAGGGATAATTACAAGCAAAGTCATTAGCAGAGCGAGAGCAGTCAGGATTGAAAGACATTTGGCTACCAAGATATATATATACAGTATATACATATACAGTGTATATATATAAATATATACACTATATATATATATATATATATATATCCAAATGTCTTGGGAAAAAATTATCCTTTTGGAGTACAGGAGTGTCATAGAGCCCTTGCAACTCCTCCTGCCAAGTGAAAGCCCAGATATTAGCCAGGGAGCAGCAGTGGGGATGACAAGATGTGGCTCCATGGCAAACATCCCTGGTCTTGTAATCTGAATTTTAGTCTGTGGCCCAGTGCAGAGACATCTCACAGTGATGCTTTGGACTGCTGCTTTTTTTGTCTCCTCATTTCCTTACATTCATTAATCAGTTGTGAAGGGCAGTAGTTAGGAAGGGCATTTTAAAGACAATATTTAAAGAATTTGATTTTGGAAGTATCAGTGTTAAAACATTGTGTGCCCCATCTTTATAATCCCTTCATTTCAGAATTTTAAGGTAATCATACAGGAATTAAAAGCTTAACATGAGCTTATCTTGTACATGTATTTATTATAAACTACTACTGACCTATATAAGAACTATCTCTGAATACTTCCTTTTTAATAAATCTCTTATTTAAAAATTAAATAAGAGCTTTAATAAAGCTCTTATTTAAAAGTGAAAACTCCATTTGCTGACCAGAAAACAACAGGATGGGTAAACAAAGAGAAATGTGATGATGGTGGGGGGGAGGGGCAAAATTATCAGTAAAACAATCTCCACTTGATTTTTTAATTTCTGTTGCCCTAGGGATTAAGTGTTCAAACAAAAGAAATCCCTCAGAGTATTATGACTAACTTGGGAAATTCAGTTGTTTTTATTGGCTTACTGTCAGATGAAATACAGCAGTTTGGTATGATAAAATGTTCTCTCTAAATCAACAAATACCCTGTTTGATGGTCAATGAAATAACAATGTTGGCCTGTAAATAAGAAAAGTGGTGTCAGTATCTAGATGTAACAGTAACTGCATAAAACACAGACTGTGGGCAAATTTAGAAAAAATATAAACAGTTTTATCTGAATTCAAAACCTGTAAAATTCATGGAGAGACAAGAGGTAATCCAATGTCAGCGGTACTACTTTGTGCATATACCTACATGTCTCCCACATTTGCAAAAGACTTTTTGTGAGACTTTCCTGCCTGGTTCTTGTGGAAGACTAGTGTTTTTCTCTTTAAGGATATTATTTATTTATTTATTTATTTATTTTTAATGTCAAAGCTAATTAATATCAGCATTTTTCCCTGTATAAAACCTGGGGAGAAGCTGGTATGTTCACCTTAACCTCCAGAACTTGCATAAGAGTGACATCATGTTTGATTTCCACACTCAATGTTTGAATGCTTTGATTTTATAGTAAACCAGTAATTCATGATATCATGTGTAAGAAAGCCATTTTTAGTATATGTGATGCTCTGTGAGCAAAACGTTGTGTCTTTTATTTTCATATAGTGCACTTAAAATTATATTGTACATATGGCTTCTCAGTTTATTCAGTGTCTTCTGTATTGTGTCCACATGTATCAAAAATTAAATAATAAGACTGTTGCTAGAAGGGATTCAAATTTGTTGATTTTTTTGAGAAGTGCTCTAACCAGATAAATACACACCATAAAGAAACATAGTAGTGGTTAAACTCCTTTCAGAAAATTATGAGCTGTTCATTCATGTGTTCTGGAGGCTGATGTTTAGACAGATAATTTTCTTCATATAAACATTTTAGTTTTAATAATTTTCTGTGGGTTTTTTTAATTTTATTTAATTAGTGTGTTTGAAGGGATTAATGTTTAAAGGACATAGTCCTGGAGAGTTCATTACTATCACATCCATTGCAGATCCAGAGACTGATTTATTTTTGATGTTGATGTTGTTTGTGAGTTTCTTCTGCTAATAAGCCAACTGGGCAATAAAACTTGCAATGCTATTATGTTGGATTCAAATATATTTTCACTAAATAAAAAAGCAAGAATGAAGATATTTTATTTTGAGGATTTTTATTTTGGATGTGTTTGTAAAATATTAAGCTACGGTAATTTAATGTGGTAGCGAAAGGAATATTAAGTCTCTAGAGTATAATATCCCATATTTATTTCAGTGTTTTGCATACTTTAGGATGTTGATGAATTAATACTCAAATTCACAGAACTAAAGGTAAAAACAATGCTAAAGTAGATGCCGTGGGGCCTGGTTTTCATATTCTGACATGATGGCTTTGAAAAAATTGTGAGAAAGCTTATATTGTATTAGAACTACAGTATACTTTTATGTCTAAATATTATTTAGTTGCGCTTTATCTGCAAATTCAACTTCCCATTATATATTTTTATGCCTATTGGAAAGAACGAATGTACAAAATATTATCTTTGTCCTGATCATTATTATCAGGAATAGCAGATTGACCAGCAAGTTAGTAATTTAGCAGCTACAGTAGCTTGTTTGTCTCATTTTAAGAAGAGAAAATGTGCTGATTGGAGATTGAACCTTGTTAGTCAATGTTTGTCTATAAAAAAGGGACGTTGGATGTTCAGAATGTTCCAGAATCTAACTTAATTGTCTTGTACTGTTTTTGACATGGGAGCTGCACTTTGTGATCTCCAAGTCATAAGAGTTAAAAGAAAAAGTTTAAATGTGCTGATCCTTTACTGATCAGGCATACTCATGGCTTAATCACACCCATTTTTAGGAGTAAGATTTCAGATGCTATTTGTACCCATTATGCCCCTTGACTAAACTTAAGGTTTCCTTGTAAATGTCTACTGGACCATTCTCTCTTTAGGAATGACTAACTCTTATAAGATGTTTCCCTGATCAGGTAAGCAGGTGATTCCATTTTCTTTTAAATTGACAAACCACATTTGTTGGCCTCACTCTCTGCATAGCCATCACTTCTTGATATTTAATCTTGAAAACCTGTTTTGTTCTTATCAGCTGTCTCTGATCATCAGTGTTTATTGATCCTTATCATAAAGCATAGAAGGTGCTGGAGGTGATATTCTAATTGTCACAGCAATTTTTGGTTCAATGTAGTGTGGTAAGCTGTGTGCTTGCAAATTAGAATTTGAAGCCCAGCATATTCACAGAGACCTCTAATACACACTGCTTAACATACTGTCATGTGCTATAATGCACATGCAGTTTCCATCTGTCTGTGTGTGTACTTCCTCAAGTAGTTGAATACTTTTGAGAGATGCTCAAGTTTGCAATAGCATCTTCAGAAATCTAGCAACAGTTTTTCTTCAAAGATACTAGAAATTACGCATTTTGCTGGGAATACTTACTGTGTCCAATGACATCACTTTTCCATCCCTGTGCAAAGGGAGAGTGGTTTTAGCTGCATCCTCCCTTTTCCTTTTTTCATTTTATCTTCATTTGGTTGGCATTGCATACATTGAAATGTTTTGCCTAGGCATATATCGAAAAATACAACTGAAAATTTACATTAAGCTATGAAAACATACCATTTAGATGAGAATGCTGAACTATGTTAAAATGGATATATTTGGTCTGGAATTGCTGTTAGTGAGTAGGCTACGTGTAGTAACTAAACTGCTGTATAGCCTGAGATGTTTTATGTGAATCTTGAATGTAGTACAAATACATTTCTTAGTGTATCCTGTTGCACATAAGAATATTAGTAATGTTTCCAGAACTGGATTCCAGAATCTGATTTCTGATCTAGTTGTTTGGTATGTTGTTATTTCTGCTAAGAGATCAAGTCAGATATAACATAGTGGATTATAGTTGCTTCATGGACTAAAACCAGTCTTATGCTATCTCCACAGCAGCTGGTTACAGAGAACTTGAGGGTATTCTCAACTATGCTGAGAACATCTCAGTAGCCCTGTCTGAAATTTTAAGATTCCTGGTTCTTTGATGATTATTCAACTTAAAGGTAGAAAATGAAGTGCAGAATAAATAGTCTTGTTCTTTTTACTTTAGAAATACAATAGTGTCTTAGTGAGATTTCTGCCATTACCTGTATTTCTTTTCAACATAGTCTTAAGTCATGTGGAAAAAAGAGTGAGATAGAAGAGTTTTACTGATTTCCATCATGGTAAAAATGAACACAGGAGTGTGAACAGTTGCAAAAGAATCTTCTGGTGTTGAGTGAGTGGATTGAATACATGGCAAATAAAATTCCATGGCAAAAGCATAGAAGAATCATGGCTTCTAGAAAAGAGTCTTAACTTTATGTACGCCATGAGGACTGAATTAATATGGCAACAGCGTAGAAAGAGATATTAGAAATACTCTAAATACCTGAAAAATGAAAGGGCTTTTTCATGTAGTGTCCAGTCAGTGCTTAGTTTGGATCCACAAAGTTGGTCTGATAATTGGGGAGTTATTGGGCATAAGTAGGGAAACAGAATGATTATCATTGTGCCAGGATGAATACATGTTGATCCAGAAGATGAGTATTATGTTCTGTTCTGATGAAGCTCCTCAGAGATGACCTAATAGAATTCATCATATTAGGTGCCAGAAAAATGAAGTGATCTGAAAATCTTCCTAAAGTGACATGATTGAATAAAATGGGACTTTTCAGGTGAAGACACAGAAAAAGGAGAGGGATGGGATGAATGTTGAGTTCTAGTAAAAGATCGGAAGTGTCATGGGGAGAGTTATTAGGGAATTAGTAGTTTTCCTGTAGATCTAAGGGCATCAAATAACATTGTGAGATAGACAGTGGAAAACAAACAAAACAAAGGTTGTTTTGCATCATGTGTTTGCCAAGGGAGGTAGAACCACTGGAGATGAGGTTTTAGGAAGTCTCCAAGTCAAGACCAGAGGGAATCTGAGGAGAGGACATTCAAGAGAAATGAACAGTAGGTTTTGTTCATGTATCCTCACAAGGTTCCTGCTGTTGGAGAAGAAGGAGGTTGGTTTGGAAAGATGTTTGGTCTCTCTCAGTGTTAAGGATGGTGTTTGCTCTTGATTCTTGTGTAGAGCACAAATCATATGAGAAGCAGCTGAGGAATCTGGGGAGGCTCAGCCTGAGAAAATGAGGCTCATGGGGGACCTTCTTATTCTATACAACTTCCTGACAGGAGGTTGTTGGTGAGTTGGGGGTAGATCCCTTCTCCCAGGTAACAAGCAACAGGCTAGGAGGAAATGGCCTCAAGTTGTGCTGGGGATGTTATGGAAAATTTCTTCACTGAAGGAGTTTGCAAACCCAGAAACACTCTACCATGGGCAGTGATGGAGTCACCATCCCTGGATGTATTTAAAGGATGTGTAGTTGTGGCACTGAGGGACATGGTTTCATGTAGGACTAACCCAGTGATGGCTTTAATGGCTGATCTTGAACATTTTCCCCAGCCTGAGTGATTCAGTGATCCTGTTATCATCCTGTAATGTCAGTACTATGCTGCTGTGAGGTTACAGTCATGTTACCACTTCTACTACATCCTTCAGTTGTGGTATTTATTTGTTTCCCATCATCCTAGGTCTGTCTGTGCATGCCTGGCTTACTGCTCTTCGGAGAAGAATCCTGGTTTACCTGGATACAGACTGTAGTGAAAGAAACTTCTTTTTTTTCCTTCCTGCTTGAAGCAGTTGAACATAAATTTTCCCTCCTTAATTAGCCTGTGTGTCACCAAGTGATGAGAGCCTTCTATCTAGCACACTCTTCATTTGCTCATTGCTATGCAAGGAGTGTACCTCAGAAAGTGGTGCCTGTGTTGAATCTGCCCTTGTCCTGGCATTGTTTCCTTGCAACTTCTAGCCAACTCTAATGAGTCAACTTCATTTTGTCTGACGTGATTTTTCAGCATTCTGGCTGACGTGGCCAAAGTTAAGGGGTTTGAGGTTTTTTAACAATTTTGTACTCCTGGCTCTTAGGAGTTGTTTATATGGTAGTGCAGGCTCTGCTGTCTTAGCAGAGCTTGTTTTTCTTCTCTAAACTTACAGTTCTTTTAAAGCATGTTTTGATCTTTCCTCTGTCTGGCACACAGGAGGTGCTTTGCTTTAATTTGTCTGATACTTCACTGGATTTTTTTGTTCCATTTTGAAGAGCATTAAGCAGAAACATAAATTCCAGCCAGCAATAAAGGGAAATGCAGAAGGATTTCGAAATGCTTTGAAGAGCAGTGAAAGATACAGTAACAAGTGAGGCGTTTGTGTAATAAGTTTCCTCCTTTTGAGAAGGAAGCTGTGTGAGGTAATCAATAAATTAAAAGCATAAATGAATAAAATTCATGTGCAATTCATCTTTGTATGAGTTGCAGTGAATTTGACCACCAGATCTGTTCTTTTCTTGTAGCAATAGCAAACTTTGTGTTTGAGGTAAACTACAAAAAAACCCTTAGTAATTTGCACTTATTTTTACTCCTTCTCATTTTTTGACATAAAACCCCAGAACTAACAAAAACCCCAAAAACAAATAAAGGCATTTTATTTGGGTTTGCAAATTGAAGTATTAAGGAAATTACAGTTTGATGCCATCCTGATTTTGCGATTGGTCCGTACATCCTATAATACAACGTCACCTATTCTGCAAAAAAACTTTCCAAAGTCAGTGTGCTCAATTCTCCCAGGATGAATGAAAATATATATTTGTATAACCTAATGTTATTTCCTAATTTGCTTCTGCAAAGGAAATTTTTAAATCCATATTTTCAGGCATATAGTCTTGTGTAATGAATGAAGTATTTCTCTTGAAAGTTACTCCTTTATAGAAATTGAGTCTACAGGAAGACTTGAACATTTTTTACTAGAAACTAATTTTTTTTATTTTTCACATTATTAAAAGTAAACTAAAACTCCATCTTCTTCTGTCAGCGGGATTTCTTAGCTAAATTGTCTCTTTGAATGACTGTGGTCTCATTATGAGTGGGTCACATACTTTCTGGAAATTGGACTCCCCATGAGAAACACTGTCTTTGGACAGCCAATCTAGTAGGGGAGAAATAAGTGAGAATTATGAGTTACACACCTCAGACAGCACTGAACAGACAGTGCTCAAAACCCAAATGCACTCAATACAAGCTAACAAAATATTTTGCTTTCAGGGTAACTGATTGTGTTTTGTCTTCTGAAATAATACAGCTTTTAAAAAATTAGTACATTAGCTGTGAATCACCTAGATGTAGAAATTTAACATTTTATCTGCTTATTAAGGGAGAACATTGGTAACATAAGAGTATCTCACACTCTGAAAATCAGGTTCTTTCTAAAAGGTTGGCTACACCGGCACATATGTCCCTGCTGTCAGTGTGAGCTTCTTTTGGCTTTGAATTCATCCCATTCTGCACACAAGTATGATAAAAATGGACAGAATATGGTGTTACCTAGTTTTGTTCTTTGAGTAGCCATGTTAGCTTTCAGATTTTTTTCATATTTGCTATTTTTAACTGCCTGAATGAACAGCCTTACTGTAGATGAAAATAGTTGGTCTTGTCTAGTTGTCCGGCAGTTAAATGATGCATTTTTTGGTGAACAAATAGGGAGAAAAGGGATTGATTGATTCAGCAGTAGCTTTCTTTGCCTCTGTTAATATTTGTGAAATTGGTGGTAAATTCTCAGCTTCTGTAATTTGTGCTGTATGAATTCACCCAGGATTTTCCTTTTCATATCTGCCTGGTTTTCATATAATTTCAACACATCCTTACCCAGCATGTAAGCACTTGAACTTTAGAAGTCTTGCAATGGAAACCAGTAATCACAGGAAACATTATATGTTCTTATGATTTTTTTTCCCCTAATGAGAACCTGCATCTTCATTCTGAAATTATTTCGCTTGCTCTTAGTTGGATTTTGCATCCGCAGAATGGTTTTTGTGGCTTTTTGTATCCCATGCACTCATTCCTTTCAGGAGGGAAGAGGTGATGTTGTTCTGAAGGCACATGAAGGAGACTGTCACATTAGGATAGTGACACAGGGAATTAAAACACTGATAAGCATAGTAGATACTGCCCGAGATAGCACAATGGTTAGATCCTCCAAAATAGAAGTAATTTTGAAAATAATTATGTGTATTGATCATTCAGTAAATTCTAATGTGTTAATGGAAGAAACTGTCATAGGCCGAATTGATTCTTACAAGTTGTATCAAGTAATGAATTCTGGGAATTCAGTGTCTGCGCATCTAATGCAGTCCAGCATCTTTTTAGGCTCACATGAACTAAAAATGTGGTTATAAAAGTCATTTAGCATTCTACAAAACACAGATATTTAAAATATCAATGAATTTGTTTAATCTGCAAAGAAGCAGCAATGGCATTATATTGTTGGGGGTCTATGTGTTTTTATGATTTTACAATAAGAAATATTTTTACATCTTTGCAATTCTTAAGTTTCTATCGGGATCCAAATTGCCTGGAAAATTAAAGAAAATATTTGTTTACTTTTCTTTTTAGAATTTAAGTAGAATTAAGCTGATGATACATGTAGTTAATGCCATTACTTTAGACAACCCTCTTTCTGAGTATAAAATCAGATGACTTCAGTTGACCTGACAGTGTACTTTCACTAAAAACTTGGTACTGTCTTCTGTAAGTGGTTACAGCAAGTGACAGCTCCTGAGCATGGTGGCACTGGGTGAATATTTTCCATTTAGAAAATGACATTGTTGGAAATTAAAATGAACACTATCATTTCACATAAGAAATGCATTCCTCTTTCTGCAAGGTAGAAAGCTGAGTTGCTTCAGAGTTCCACCTCAGTCAGCAGTGCTGTCATTGGTGGTGTTATCGTTTGGACCTGGCTACAGGGTTGAGCAGCCTGAGCAGTTTCGTACACTTGGAGGGCTAGAAGGGCTGCAAGCAAGCCTGATTAAGCAGCAGCAGTATAATTCACCAAAATGTGTAGGAGCAAAGAGCTCCTTCCAAGCACTCCCTCAGCCCCTGTAAATGTTCTACCATAGGTGACAGAAATGATGTGCTGTCAAGTTCATGTATTTATGACAGGTTATGTAAAACCTTAAACTTAAATTTCTACTATCTCTAAAAAAAAAAAAGTATTCTGATGTCTACCCCCCTGCATGGTACTGACATTTAATGGTTTTGAGGAGTTTGAGTGACATTCTTTTAGTATATGTTACCTTTTTTCCTGCTCTTCTAAGTAGTAATTAAAACAACACTCAGCTCCATTAGAGGTCAAAAATAATTTCAATTTAGAAATTTTATGTTACATTTTCAACATACCAGGTTAAAAATATGTGTACCAATGCTGTTAGAAATACTGTAATTTAAAAATAATGCTGATTTGGTTAACCATGATTTTTTTATTCATTCATTATGCATATTCCCATCCTGTATGCTGCTAATAGATGTTTGGGTGCTCTCTGAAATTGTGAACACTTTCTGTATTTGTGTGATTAAACCTGGTTTTATATTCAAATGTTGTAAATACCGTGGTAACCAACATAACTGGCCTGTGAGTATATCTGGTGTGCTGCATCCAGGAGTTTCATAGATTTAATTTTCATGGTCATAGATTTTGTCATTCACTAAATCCACATAGCTGTGACAAAAGTGAATACAAGTAATAGATCTTAGTATTTAAGATGTGGGGGGGAGAGAATAGTGTTTACAGAAGACCAAAAATATCTGAAATGTAATCAAAATGTATTTTTATGTATACCATATTTTTAAACATTCCTAAATATTAATATTTGTACTTACAGCTCCCAAAAATTGAATACACTTTAAGTCTTAACTCCTTGGGATTTTAAATCAGCCATTGTAAGCATTATTCCTCTGTGATTCCTTTTCTTATTAGCAACTTAAGTTAATTCACAGCCCTTAAATCATGTTATTTACAAGAACCCTTACCACTTAGCTGCATCTACCTTTCTACTTAGGTGCATCTACTGTTAGTTAAAGTGCTTTTATTTACCATAGTTACATGCTGACGGATCCGGTCTCTTTAATTATTCATAAATGGGGTTTTATGTCAGGATTGTATTCAGACAGTCCAAACAAAAAAACCCAACCAACCAGACAAAAAATAGACAATGTTTCAGTACTTCACAGTCCAGAGACTGTGAAGACAGAAACCCTTTTAAATGATGATGAGTCATAGGGCCTGCTCCATTTCCAAAAACATTCTTTTGTACTTCTGCACAGCACAAGATAAACTAGGTTATACTTAAGTGACCATTAAAATAATTTGACTTGCATTCTTTAAAAGAACAGAAAAAACGATCAGCCTTTTCTTACAGATTTATATTTGTGTATTTTTTCAGTAAGTCACTGATAAGCCAGTAAAGATTTTGCTAAGAATAATGCTGTGAACCACTTCTAAAATACTTACTGAAATCTGCATAACTAAATAGATACTAATTGACTCTTTGAGACTATTTTATGCTTTAGCGAACATGATATCAAATTTAATATAAAATTATCATGGAAAAATACTGTTTCAAAGCACTGTATGCATGTAAACAGCATTAGTGTTGAATCCTAGATTATTAATAGTGAATAAATTAAAATTTTCATTAGCACAGTAACAGGTAACTTGCCATGTTTCCTCCAGAAGGATTATTGCAGACAACTTCTCTGTTCCTTGTTCAAGTAAAATTGCAAATTCCCTGACTTGTCATTTTAGCACACAGCCTCATTTTCCACCGGTACCTGTCCCAGGGGCTGCATCTCCTTCTCTAACTTTTGTCTCCTTTATTTAACTGCCTATTGAATGGCCAGCTTAGCTTTTGAAGTGATGAAATTTAAAGTTGATGTCACAGCCTCATAATGGCATTGTCGCAGTTTCACCTTAGCAATAGTGCTGTAAAAAAGAAATGTAGAAAAATGCAGAAAAGCTAAATTGAGAAAAATGCATGTACTGTTGGAGGAAAAAGGGGATGATACAAAAACTAGAAGTTAAAACTTCAAGTAATGAATTTAAATAGAAAATTTGAGCAAGGTGATCCAGTGTGCTAGTGTTCAACTGTTGCCAGTATTTAGAAAAGAGCAGTCCCTTGCTGCCTGGACACCTCAGTCATGTAATTTGGTAGGGCAGGAAAATCTCATGGTAGTTCCATTTAACTTCTCATATTGTATCTCGGAGCAGGAAGACTCATTACATAGGGAAGTATACTGAACATGCTGAAACAGCAGATGTGCTACGCATGTGAGAGAGAGGCTTCTAAAAAGGGAATGGAAGGAGATGTGGGATTTTAGGTTTCTCCCTTGTAAAACAGTGCTGTTTTCAGAGAAAAATGAATCATTCATTATTTCTAAATTTATCTGAGTTGACAGGTTTCCAACAAGAGTGCAAAATACTCTCAAGACCATTTCACATATCCATATTGCCCTTTTAGACTTTAAGCCAAGACTGCTGTCTGCAGACCTGCTCTTGCATCACACAGTGCAGGAGCCCTTCTTTGAAAAACACCACATCAGTTGTTTGTCTGCCTTTGCTGACAGGGCAGATGTTATGTATGGAGATGGCTGGGCCATATGGCTGATGAGGGTGCCCTTAAACATACTTAAAAGCACAAACACAGGGAAGATGTCTTTCCAGAAGTACAGATTTTATCACCCCAGGGTTGATCCTAAAGGCAAAGCTGACATTAATAGGCAGTGCAGTAGGAGCAACTTTGTAGGTGAATGTAGGTGTTGAGGACCCAGCACACATTCAATCTATATTTCAGGCTGTTTTGTCTGGACTAGCTTCAGACTGGTCCCATGGAGTGAATGCCCGTTAGCATTCCTGGATGTAACTGCTGGCTTGGCTTGATCCAAAAGGAATTTCGTTCATGCTCCAAGACACCTGCGATGGGAATCCAGGTACAGCTGGCGTGGGAGGATGGAAGTCTGGCATCAAACTGGTCCAAACTAAGACATGAACATGGACAAACACCTTGACTCTACCAGTAAACTGGAAATTTGGGTGTCTGTACTCCAGAATTATTCTTCCCAGAGCAGCATGGCAAAGGCTGCTACCATTTGGTCTGAGTCTAGGGCTTGAAATTATTTCCCCAGAACTCTGCACTCTGTCCTGGGTTGACTGTATGATGCTTTTATCCCCAATCGTCTGTTCTTTTTATACTGAATAATAAGTTTACACCTTTAAGACTTGTCCAGAGAGTAAAGGGGGGAGGGAAGAAGCGTGCAGTTTGTTTTCAGACACTGCACTAGCTCCTCCACATTCTTCCTCCTGGACTTGTTGTTGTCTGCGGATGGACAGACAGCAGGACAGATCTCTCCTTTGCTCTTAGTTTTAGCTAGCTGACGCAAAGAGGTTCCCTGGACTGTGGTTTTTCCTTTTCTTGGACATGTACAAACCTGCTCTACACTGAACATCCTGAAGAGAACCAGCAGCTCGCACCTGTGGCCCCTTGGCCAGGCCTGGGCCGCGGCATTTCCAGCACCAGAGAGACTGATCAGAGACTGAGTGAGCCAAACTGCAGCCCAGGAACAGGACTGTTCTGAGTTTGTCATCTCTTTTGGAGCAGCAAGAGGTTTTATTGTTTAATATTGTTCGGGTTCTATTGTTTAATAAACAGGTTTCTTTCCACTTTTTCTCCAAGGAGATATTTTCTCCTGAACCGGTTGCGGGGAGAGGCCAATTGAATCTGCTTTTGTAGAGGAGCCCCTTTGGGGGTTATCTCCCAAATTTGCCCTGAACCAGGACAAATCCTGGTTCAAATTCCTTTTATTCTACTATTTATTTTTTTTTAGTTACAAGTAACAACACCTTGAATACAGAAAAGCTCATCGCTGCACTGCTTGTAAAAAATCTTGACTTTTCGTAGATGCCATGGGGTTTTTTTCTCTTGAAAAAAGAAAAATGCATTTAAATGGTACCTTTTGTGTAAAACCCAGTAATATTGACATTAAGCTAGACTCTTAAAAGAGCAAAGCTTTGGTATGGACATATTTTTTAATTGTCTGGAATTCATTAGTTTTCAGATCTAAACAAAAATACAATCCTGTGTACAAGGTCTGTGTATGAAAATTACAGAATATTACTGAATAATTCCATTATTCAGAATTGGTTTCATCTTCTGATTGTTGCTGCTTCTAAAAATATTTTCTGTGGCACAGTATGAAAAATGGTACTTTAAATTCCAGTAAGGGCTTTTTGCCTTGTAGCCAGTCTTTTTTATTTGTTCTTGCTATTGATGTGTCTGTCATGATGATATTGAAAAGACATTCGCTAACTTGGATTTAATTTTCTATGTGAAATTAGGCCACTGAGCATTCGGGACCTGGGGGCTTACTGGCCCCTTTAGTGTAATAGTGATTGTTTACTATGGTTTTTTTGTACATCAGAACTATGTTCCTTCAGCTGTATAATTTTTAACATATGCAGTTACAGTAGCACATGGCAGTATTCTTGGATTTGAAGCTTCAGCTGCATGAGGGAATCTACATCTCGTTCTGGTGGGCCTGATGGTGTTTGAAATAGAAGTAGTAATAATAGGTGCCATGAAGGAAACCTAATCTTTTGCTCCCAGGCATGGTAGCATTTGTCGTAAGAATAACATGAGTCTTCTTGCGGGTTTACAGTTGTGCTAGGGCCTCAAAGAAAACAAATCCTGGGGATTGCTTCTAGTCGAGATACTTTTCTGTTAGTTACATGTCCAAAATTTGTTTTTACAAGACTGACTGATTTTTCCGTGCTTACATTTCTCCATCTCTTAATTCAAAATAGCTGGTATTCACTTTGAGAAGAACTTCCATATGATCAAATAGATTGAACTGCCAGATAAGTTTTTGCATGACAGTGCTGGGGTAGACATTGTAGAATATATCTAATCGCATTTAAAATTATGACACTTGATCACTGTCTACGTGAAATATCATTTACGTCAGTGTCTCAGCAGCTGTTACATGAGTGTGCACTTTAGGGTAGGATAGGATGTATTTACCTTGTGTGTTACTGTTGTAAGGATTTCTTAATTAAGCTTAATTTCTTTCAGGAAGTACTGAAACAGCTACAAGGAAGTATTGAAGATGAGGCAATGGCATCTTCTGGACAAATTGACTTACTGGAACGACTTAAAGGTAAATCTAGAATTATGTTTAAAGTAGGTTCATTTCTTTGTCCATTGTTTTTAGTTTGGGATAAAATTTTCAAAGTCATTTTTATCTTCTTTTCGGTGCTGACCTTGGTGAGTAGGCATAGTCTCATTTTTGCTAAACATTTTAAGACACATCTTCAGTAAAAAAAAAGTCTCCATTTATACTTTTGCTACTGTAACTCTAGAATTTCATATGAACTGCATCTGATATAACTCAAATTTCTTTCTTCAGGAAAAAAAATTAATGTTGGTGTAGTTCCATGAATTTCCTAAATTTCTTTGCATATCCTGCCTTCTCCATGTCGTATTACTGGAATTGTTTCTGTCATTCTGCAAATTTATGGTCCCTTCCCTATAGCAAGTGCTGGAATGTGTATATCGCATTGTATGGGAAGTACCAGCAAGCCCAGACCACTAACTCCCTGTATACATCCATCATCCCTGCCACTGACCCAGAAATTTCATAGAGATGTCTATGTTTGAAACCCCTGTGATGAACCCCTGTGAATGTTTCACCATCACGTCATCTGTTACGTGATGGTGAAACATTTGTAGGATCTCTGGAAAAGAAATTTTTAGGAAGTGGGCCATAAGGTAATTCACATGATGTTTATGCAAAACTCTGCCCATTTCTTAAGTCCTCTGGGAAGGAGGCAGGCAGGCTTTTGTAGGATACTGTTCTGATTGCCAGGATTGTAGTTTGGCAGTCTGCTCAGATAACTGCTGTTCTCCAAGTCCAGCATATCCATTGTTTTTGCTCACAGTATTTTTGCTGCATTTCTGTGCAAAATGCTTCCATAAAAAAAACCACATGGATTTGTTCAGGAAGTAAGAAATGAAGATATAAATGATCTTTTAACTTTGTGCTACTGAATCTTCAGCTCTGAAAAATGTTTGCTGTTTATTATCCAGAACTGAATTTGGAAAGCACCAGCTTCGCTGGGGTGAAGTTAAGGCCAAAGATGTCCGTGCGTTCATATGGGAGCCGGGAAGGGTCCGTGTCGAGCCGCTCAGGGGAGTGCAGTCCAGTCCCCATGGGGTCATTTCCAAGAAGAGGCTTTATGAATGGAAGCAGAGAAAGCACTGGTTACTTAGAAGAGCTAGAAAAAGAGAGGTAATTTATTTGTTTATTCCTCCAGTATGGATTGACTTCTTACTTTAATGTGGAAGTTTACTATCACACTTAGTATTTAGCTATTATGAATATGGTTTTGATCAGTAATGTATTTACCTGTCATTTACCTTGACCAGTAAGAAACCAGATATCTACATTTTATTTAGATGCACATGCAGAAAAATATTTTTAAAATCATGAAGTATTCAGTTTCTACTTTTTCTTCATATGTGCATTTCATTGTTACTCTTTGTTGGGTGAAGGGTTTTTTTTTTAGTGTCACTGTCGGGAATATATTTAAACAGCGAGGGTGGAGCGTTGTAACCACCTTTGTATCTCCTCACCACTGTTGATAAATGCTGAAGCTGTAACAGTGTGATGGTGGAATAGTTTTCTCTCTTTTGCAAATGGTTATTAAGTACCATAACTGGTTTATCAATTATTTACTGTTAGCAGACATTTACCTAGTGACTCTGCTCTCACAGAAAATGTATCATCTAAACGAAATACGTGTTCTTATCTTCAAGGTGTTGTTCCCATCAGACATTTTGTATTGACAAAATCCTGGAATTTCTTTTCTTGAAAGGCAGTGGTACCCATTTATAGGAAGAACATACTTTCAGGTCATAATACAGAATTGTAGCACTTTATCAGTCCCAAAGGAAATGCAAAGTAAGAGACATACAGCTGTTTCCACTGAAGTCATCTTTATTTCTTAAAATGAATCTGACTGAAATAACAGATGTTTTCAGAAGCCCATCTGCACAGGGTTTCCTAAAGATTCGGCCCTACTTAATGGATGGGATATCAAGCTGTGTGCTGCAAAACCAAATAAACTGGAACACAGTATTTTTATGCCTTGTAGACATTAACAAAAAAAAATCCAATTTAAGTTGTAATAGAAAAGCTTTGTGGGTAACAAGTGCTTTGTCGATAACCCTCTAGAAACCCCTCCTCTAAAGGATTTTCTCTGAAGATCAGCAAAATTTTTGCAGCCAAGACCTGAAAGGATGATGCTTTTCTTCTAAGATCCAGGTCCCTGGTTTTTTTGGTCCTAACAGCAGAATGAAAGTAACTTCTGTGAGTCCACACTGAGCCTGTTCTAGCAGGCACTCTATTTTTTACCTTCTCCTAGCCAGGGCCACCACTAATGATACTTGTTCTGTTGTATAAAATGTAGATTCCTGAGGAGCTGTATAAGAATATTTAGGAATTTGGGAAACTGTCGGCTTCTTCATCTCAGTCTTCAAGATTCAAATGTGTCTGGTTTTTACTGTCTTAACAAACTGTGCATTTGTTTATATTCTTCTGTTGCTGTGTGTTACTACAGATGATGCTAAAATCTTTAAACACAGTTGGAACTTCCAGTGTGGTTCCAGTGAACTCCTGCTCACTTGGAACTAGCAGCATTTATAGCAGCTAGAGTTCTTTAAGTTGATTAGCACCTCTGATTTATGATTTGTGATCCTTTCCCGTCCTGGTGGATTCTGAGGCGATAGTTTTGACATTTTTCTTGGCAGTGAAGACAACTTCAGCAGTGAACCAGTACCTGTTCCAAATAATACTGGAGAAAAGGGATGAGGATGTTTTAATTTCAGAGTATCTTAGACGTTGTTACTGTCATAGGTGATGGGGTAAATATTTGTGCTGTGGAGAAGATGGATGTATGGAGGCATGGCCAGATCACATCTGACTTCATTATTAGTGAAATGACAGATAATCCAAAACTGCTCTGTTTAAGCTGTTTCAGGATACAGGTAGAAGAATGTAGGGCATTGAAAAGAGCCCTGTGTAGCCAGATGAAGCAAAACTTGGGGGGCGGGTGGGGTATAGGACTGTGCATCTAAAATCACTACCGTTTCTAAAAGAAAAATAAACACTTCTTTTTTGTGCATGAACTTGTTTGGCATATTTACTAAATCTTTGTGTATCTAAATTTTTACATTTGCTAATCAATTTTAGTTTTTTGCACTTAAACAGACTTTCAAGAATTTGTTGAATTTGACAAGCCTGAAATAATTTAGAATAAAATAACATTTTCGAGAAATATGCAGCAGGAGACTATTTCCATTCAGTATCTTAACACACCGGCACAATATATGTTATTTATGGGCAACAGTGTTTGTGGGAGGACTAAATTATGTATTTAAATATTTACAGCAATTCAGTGGGTACCTGGCATCCAGTCAGGGTCAATCCACCACACTTGACTGAAGGTAAACTTCTGAGAGGAAGACAGTTTATCAATTGATTTGCCTGCCAGAATAAAGATGAAGTTATTGGCGCATATCTCATTTGCTTGGCTCTCCTCTAATTATAAAGTTTAAAAAAACAAAGAGAAAAATGGGCAGTGGCAGCACTGTGCTTTTAAATTGCCAGTTTAGAATACTCTGATAATGGAATATCTTTTGCTTTCTCTGGCTATTTCCAGGTATATCTTGGTAAGATAATTATATCAACAGCAAAATTTTTCAGAGTACACTGCAGGTTAATTTTTGTGTTTGCCCTTGGCAATTTAGCAATTTAATAATCTCACCTTTATAAATTCTGTAATTGGCCACTAAAGATGACAGTCTTCTGTGAAATTATATATATTATTTATATTTCATATGAAAGTGTTTGTATGCCTTCTTTATTCCTTCTGGCTTATGCCATTTCCTTTTTTATTTCTTTAATGTTGATTTGGAGCATCTTCTATCTTGTGGCTTCTTTCTTCCATTATGCTTTCTCCTTTTGGCTGGCTGATAAAACTTACCTCAAACTTTACAGTATCAGCAACTTTTTTCAAGATTTTATTATATCTCCCACCAATTGAAGTGAAAGTATTAATTATAGTTGTAATTTACATAATGCAAGTAGAGTAGCATATAGTTTCCCTTCTCCCTTTTAACCAGAAATAATATCGACATAATTATGCAGAAAATACTTGCAAAACAAGTCAAGAGTTTTCTGCATTCATTCAGCTTCCTCTATTGCTAGGAGCTTCAAAAGTGCCACACGAGAAGTCTTTGAAAAACCCACCCTTCAGAAGAACAGCTCAAATTGAAAACTTTTTGTTAACTCATAAAAATAGTGTCAAGTTCCAAAAGCTTTCTCCATTTGCTTGCTGAATTCTCAGTGAACTTGACAGGGTATGACAGAGAAGAGAATTTTCTTTGATGCTGTAAAAGTCCTAATGTAAACATCTTGGGGATATAAAAATACCTGCACTGGTTTTTTCCGTCTTGTTTTTCATGACCAGTAGCAGCTCTTCTACTTTAAATCCTCTCCTAACCCCAAGAAGCTCCAGGAGGCTGAGAAGCAGCTGTGCTTCTGGTTGGAATAGTATCTGAGAGTAAACTTCAAGGTGGGAAACAGCTTATCAGACGCATCTACAGAGAACTGCTGCTTTTGCTGCTTATTTTCAAGGAAACTGAAGTGCAGCCTGCTGTAGTTAGCAACCTTTCAGATTCTGTGCTGAGAGAATTTAAAGACTGTTAAAACCTGAATTCTCACAGAGCAGAGATCCCAAATGAAGCATCACTTCAGAAGACAAAATGACAATATTAAACTAAACAAGTTGCCCTTGGGTCTTGCATTATGTTGTTTATGCAGCTCTGATGGTTCCTAAGTTGTTTTCTTGCTTCCAGCATCCTTGTGCGTGTCAAAACAGATTGAATGACACACTGTCTCACATACTGAATACCCTGCATTTCATAAGAGGAACTTAATCACATGTTTACTTAGCTGAAAGTAATCTCTCTGGTTTCTGCTACCAGTTCTTTGACATCCAGAGGCAGAATTAGTCAGTCCTTACACATTTACAAATCCTCAAAAGTAAAAATACTTTTTATAAGGATTGCATTAATTGTGCTTTTGCAAATTTTATTTCACAGCCTGGACACAACTGGTGCCTGGGCACTCAAGGTGGTAAAAAGAGAAGCTATGCAGAATTCCACTCTGTCCAGAAATTAGGCATGAGGGCTGTGTGGCAAGAGAATGGGCAGATGGAAGGCAAAAAAGGCTTTCTCAACAAGTTTTTCCCAAGCACTGTCAATTAGTTTTGCCTTCAGTCTGTTTAAAGTACTTTAGCAATTTCTGCCAGCCACATCCTTGTAACTGAAGAATTACTGCTGTCCTGTGATACTGTTCCAGTTACCTGCCAAATTATGGTAATTCTTGTTACTTCTTTTCAGTCATTTTTATTGTAAACCTTGGCATCCTCAAAACAAATCTGTTTCAACATGACTGTAGGATCAAGCCTGAAAATTTATGTCATTTTGTTCATGTTTACAAACATTTAGCACTCTTAGATGTATGTAGTTTTCCAGTCTCACATTGAAGGGGAGGGAATCCTCTCATTTAATTTTCTATTTGCATGCAGGCCAAGACACTTGTATAGGATACGGAATAAATGTTAAATCATCAAAATCAGCTTGAAATATTTTTAAAGCAGGAAATAAGTCAATTACATTCTTTTAAATACAACCTTTAAAATTCTTTCTTCTTTGTTTTGTGTGGAAGGTGGATTACCTTCTCAAATAATGTCTGTGATGCATTATCAAAAGAGTCTTGAGCAAATTTGTACTTTTGTTGTATGCTGTGTAACTGTTCCTTAATGACTTACAGTAATTATTCATGATGTGTTTGTGTGCTTTATAAAGATTCATATGCTCTTGCTCAGAACTGCCACAGCCAGAAAGGGATGCAAAAGTTAAGGGATGGGAAATAATACTGGGCAAACTTGTATGGAGCTTTCTGTCTTCTGGCAAAGTGTTGATTTTTGTCATTTCTGTTAATGAGCAATATTAAAACATCAGAAGGAAGAACAGTACTCACAGAAAGCATTAGAAAGAAAATAATCAACTTGTATTTAAAAAAAAATGAGTGGCTTTTCTGTTTATTCCTACAAGACAGATTTTGATGAAAAAATTTAATATATATTTTGGGGAGTATTGTATACATGAGCATTATTTTACTATATTCATAAGATTTAGAATTATATAAAATTCAGTTCATGAAGGATTGATAAAGTAGCACGTGAAAATTTGAATAATTTTTTTCCTCGGTAATCTGTATATATTACTCATTTTGTCTTTCCCAGTTATTATTCAGGTATGCAGTGTACTTATGATATCCATTTAAAATGTTTTTAACAGCTGCAAATGTATCTTGTCTATAACATTTGGTGGAAAATACTGGTTTAAAATACTTTAGACATTCACAGAAATGGCTTATTTTGTCTGCTTTACCCATAGTTTTGCTAAAGGTGACAAAATGAGTAAAAGGACAGTGCAAAGGTGAAGATTCTCAATTCAGTAATTCAGGATTGAGGGTTGTATGTGTTTCTTTGGCAGACGTTTTCTTAAATGCTGATTGCACTATACAAAATATATTTTTGAAAGAAGCAGGGTACAAGTTAACACACCACTAATAACTGGTTTTGCTTTCACAAAACTTCTCTTAGCTTTGGATTTCAAAGTGGGTTTTTTAGAGACATGTGTATATTTTTTTCTCTCATAGATGAGGACCTGTAGTACTTAGCACAGGGGAGTGGATTGGTTGATTAGCCAGGGCCAGGGAACTGAACTCAAATGTCTCCTTAGTGCCTTCTTCAAACCTCCGGATGGAAATGAGGTGTTAATGGTGAGAAACTTCCTCCTTCTGCTTTTAATAGATCTCTGTTGCTTGCGGAGCTTGAGAAGGAAGAGAAAGAAAAGGACTGGTATTATGCTCAGCTTCAGAACCTAACTAAAAGGATTGATAGTCTCCCCCTTACTGAAAATGTAAGTATCTTCTGAGTGCTTGGTGAGGTGTCCGGTGCTAAAGTCTCTGTTTAGATGCTGTCTGTATTTTATTAATTTGGTGGAATTCTCTACTATCACTTTAGTTCCAAATTTTTTTCATTCAGTATGTAATGATAACTTAGTCTAAATAATGCATTTCATATAGAATTTTACACATCAAAATTCATACATATCCATATCAATGTCAGTGAAAACAGAGGAACGTTTAGAAGTCATTATGGCACATTAATTGCACTTTCCTTAACTCTCTTCTCCCCTGTTCTTTTGTTTGGTGGATTTTTCTAGTTTTGAGAATACTATTAGCATATGACAATGTACACAAGAGCTGTTATTTCATAACAACCAGTGAAGTGATTCTATAGCCTATGCAGGTGTTTGCTGTAAGCTTTTACCTTGGCACCTCCAAACTATTTATAGTTAAGTCACCATTATCTGGGATAATAAAATGTCTGATATCCCACATAATGTAGGATTTCCTGTTAGATGTCAGCAATATGGATGTATCTGCAGTGCATCCTTCACATATAGAGTTGGGAAGGTGTGGTTGAGAGTCACACCTGATGAAGCACCAGTCAACCTTCTTGAAATGGAAACAGACAGCAGAAGCACTTCTTCAGTGGGCAGAAGTAACACTGAGTCATGGCTGAGCTTTGCAGACTACCATAACCAAGGGAGAAGGCCTGAAAAAGATTTTGAGGAACTGCAACCCCTTCTCAAAGCACTGTCAGCTGTAGCTGTGTCACTCTGTCATAGGTTTTAAAGTTGTCTCCTCTGTTCCATAGATAACAAATTCACTTAGCTACTCTTAGGATTAGAATGCATTACTTAACATGTACACTAAAGGTCTTTTTTAGCAATTTATATCCATTACTACTTAGGCCAGACACAGCAAAATGACAGGTCCCATTTGGTCCTTGCAGATGATTGTCTTTTTTTGGCTTTCTGAATTGACTTAGGTGAAGTCTTCTGGAAAGACTGCACTTGGAGACTCATTTACTTACAGACTGAGTAATTGTCCAAAGCCAGTGAAGAGCTTTGCTCCTGCCTCAAAATTTCTTTTAGTTCAAAAGTCTTCCCTTAGGCTGCATTGCTGCACTTGAGTTTTAACACTTGTGCTCTTTTCACAGGGTAGTTAGAAATAAGGTAAATAGCAGCAGTATGAATACCCATCACTATGTTAATACATCTGAATATTTTTGAAAATGCCAATTCAGATGGCACACATCGCAGTTTTGTTGGCAGCAGCCAGATATTCCTGTAAGGAACTATACTTTCTCAATGCTTATTTATTATATTTAGTCATTTGACAAAACTTAGGTATAGTCTGCTGGTTGAACGTCGTTGTGTCCTTGGTTTTCATAATGCAGTCATGTCTTAAGAATGTATTACTATGTTTTGTTTGTTTATGAAATTTTTTGTAGAAAAGTAATATTTCTGCTTTTTGTTCTGAGAAATACCAAATTGTTTACATAAATGTTATTTGCTAAAATACCTTCCCTGTTTCTTTCAGTTCTCCTTGCAAACAGATATGACCAGAAGGCAGTTGGAGTATGAGGCCAGGCAGATCAGAGCTGCAATGGAAGAACAACTGGGCACTTGTCAGGACATGGAGAAGCGAGCACAGGTAGAGTTTGTCTTTCACCATTAAAAGCAAGGGAAAAGGTTTCCCTGCATATTTATTAAATTATTGGTAATTGTATCTTTAAACTCTGTGTAAACACAGCACTTAGTTAGCCTTTCAAATATACAAATAGGAATCAGGACATAGGAAATAATTGCTCGGCAAAAAGTACCCTCGTCTGCCTGTTGTAAATAATCCTTTTGATGCAGCAGATGTAGGCAATTTATTCAAGAGAAAATTCCTTTTAATGATAATTTCCTTACAATTTACTACCATTTTAGCTTCAGAAAAGCCAGTGTATTTGCAACTGCTTTATTTTGCATCTTTTTGCTGGGTTTTTAAGTTTCCTTAGCCAGAAAAGATGTATCAGGGGATAATCTTTTCAAACAAGGTGTTCAAGTAAAATGTAATTCACATACATATCTGGAAGTTGTTTGCTCTCACTAAGAGTTGTTTTGCATTCATGATGAGGATATGTACATATCTAGCCACATGGCCCACCCATTTGGAAGTATAAATCAGAATGCAATCATATGCAAATCATGAATTAAATAATCAGTTTGTTGCAGGTTATAAAAAATAATCCTCCACAGCAGGAAAGCAACAATTTGAATAATTTGTTACCATTTATTTCTAGCTGTATTAAATAACCAACTTAGTAAGATTTGGGGTGTTTTTTGGTGAATGTAACGATAATCAGTATTTTTAGTACAGTCTTCCTAGGCTCTATCTCCCTCACTAGGTTGACTCAACACAAAATTTTGCTACATGAGAAACATTTCTAGTTTGGTTTTACATTTAAATTAAAGCAGCCGTTCTGATTACAAGAGGTAATCAGAATAGTTGCTTTAAACTTTAAAGTGAGTATTCTAGTAGGACTTTTCAGAAAATTCCTACAGTTGAAAGCATTTAGCCAAAGAGATAACCCTGCAGCTGTTGGGTTATGTGTGCAGGGCTGTGCAGGTATTTGTCTGTGCTGATGTTCTCAGGCAGGCCCAGGTTCAGTCTGTCTGGGGAGTCGCTGGCTCTGATCTGGGAGCTGTAGGGCAGTTACCAAGGTTTATCAGCGGGGGTGATGCCCTCCACACATTCAGCTGTGCAATTTGTGTCAGCCTGTCCCAAGTGAAGGTCCTGCACAGCAAAACTCTGGGAAGCTTCTGCTGCTGTTAACAGGCTTTTAAGTTAGAGGAAGGTGAATTAAACTAAATAGAAATAAGTTAAACAGGCTAGGCTGCTGCATTCTAAATGCACTCAGGCAGGGATCAACAGAAATTAGTCAGGCACACAACTTGGCCATAATTTTATCATTATATAGGAGTAATCAAGCTGACATGAATTTGCTTCTTCCCTGATTGTTGGGGGTTTTAAATTTGGTGGGGGCAAGAATGCTGCGAAGATGATGTTGAAACATTTTATGGGTTTCTGAATTAATGTTTGACATGGGGTCTGTCACAGGAGTTTCACTCTCTCTGTCTGTATGTGTGTAACACTTACATACTTGCAGAAATTACAGTGCCTATTGTGATTATATAAAGATTATTGAATACAAAGTAACTACTTCTGCCTGTGCTTCTTGTGAATTTAACTGGTAATTCCCCTTGGTTTCGTTCTGCCAAGAACCTGTGCCAGAAATGTGTAGAAGCTCACCGATGTACAAATACATAAGAGCAATTTCTGCATTATTTCACTGTGATCTTTAAATGTGCAAAATGAAACATTTGTATTTGGCAGAGATATTCAACTTAGTAGTTTTACCATTTCTTTCTGCTCCGTATTTTCTTGCCACCCAAACTGATTGGGATACACAATACTACGCAAAATATACGCTGAAGGGAGGGAACATTTCAACCACATAAAGGCTGGTATTGCAGACATCTCTGAATTAAGAGTCCCAGAGATTATTCTGTGAGAGAGCTGGTAACCTGCAGTTGCTCACATAGTCATTGCACTTTCCTGTAGCTGCCCTTTCTCATGAGCCTTGTAACAATGGCTTTCTCCCATTTTTCGTGTGGCATGATTTGGCTTTGTGTCCTTCTGAAGCAACTTAACCCACAGCAACTCACTGTTGATGTTTTCTGTTAAGATTGTTCACAAGCACTTGCCCAGCAGTTGTTCAGAAAGATGGATAAGAAGGCTGTTGGCGATTTATTTAAGCTAGTTTAATGATTTGTACTAACTTGTAAACTTGTAACTATTCTCTGAAGCCAGTAATTTCACACAGTAGTGCTTACCTGGTAAAAAGCATTCTTAACTATATTTTATTTTTACTTTTTTTATTTGTTCAAAGGTTGCTACTGTAGCAACCAATAGTTAGCAAGTAGCCAATATATTTACTTATAAGTAGAAGCAAACTTAATTTCTGTAATATATATTTAAAAATACTTCAATTCTAAGACTGAATTAATGTTCACATAGAATTTATTTTTCTTTCAAATCAGAACAAAAAGGATCTAGGTTTTTTGAGGTTAAGAGTTCCTTAAAATCTTACATTAAATTACTATTCTTAGAAGAATTTGTCCCAAAATATCTAAAAGTTTGCTAAAACAGCAGACCACTAAAGATACAAGAAAATTTAGATCCTGGAGTTTCACACAGATAAACATTTCAACACTGTTACATTTATATGGTGGTCTTGTATGTATACCAAGCCATTAATACGTTTGTCTATTATATATGTTTATTTTGGGAAAAAAACCCAACCAAACAAAAAAGGCAGACAACATTTTAAAAACAAAATGTTATTCCCTATTTTCATTTCTAAATAGTGATTATTTTTCTGTCACTGTGAGTGTGGAGGAATTTTATTTTTGTTTTGTTAGACATGTTACTGGGGCAGTGAAAGCCAAATAATGTACAACTTCGAATGTAAAGTTACTTTCTGCAACTATTTTATGTTATTAAAAATTACAAGTAAATATAATATTAAATGGGAATGTAGTATGAACAAATGGAAATCAAAGGTGATATTTCTCAAGTAGGTTCTAAAGTTACAAACATTGATACTTGTTCCATTGTTTTGCCCATTTGCCATTAGGCTCCACCCCTTTGTGGCAAGAAATGCATCCCTTTTTTCTGTTCTACGGTGTTTGGTACAAAGTATGGTCCTGGTTAGTGGAACGCCCCAGTTTACCTGTACTAGAAAAAATTAATTAGAAGAATGGTCTGGTGTTTAAAATCTCTGGACTGAAATTGGAAAGGGTGGATAGAATTCCTGTCCCTTTGGAGGACTCAGTTAGTAATACTTGGCAAATCATACAGTACATAATTGTTTTCATCTGCACAACATTTTTTCCTGTGTTTAGGTGCATATATAAAGATACTCAGATATTCTTGATGCCCTTTATTGGCTACACTGCTGGTTATACAGAAAGAAATTCAATTTATGGGAAATTTTGGGGAGACCTGTGTCTTTTGAGAGCTTGAAGGGGGATCTGTAAGAAACTTTTTAGCAGGAAAGAGTGATAGGAGACGAAGCAATGGCTCAAAATTAATGGAGAGTTGACTCAGATTAGGTACAAGATAGAAATGTTCTGTGGTGGGAGTGGTGAAACACTGGAAGAGGTTGCCAAGAGGCAGCAGGGGCCCTATCCCTGGAAACATTCAAGGTCAGGCAGGGCTTTCAGCCTGCCTGATTTACTTGAAGATGTTCCTGCACTTGGCAGGAAGTTTGGAGTAGATAACCTTCCAAGGTCCCTTCCAACCCTGCCTACTCTATAATTCTATAAAATTCAAGTAATTCTTAAGGACAATGAGAGACATATTTTGTCAGTCATGCATCATGTCACCAGTGCATAGATATTCCCAGAAATATTTTTCTATTATCCTTCTGATACTTAAAAATTTCTTGAACTAGGAGCAAAGGGCGGGATAAATTACCTGTTTTCCTCTGTGCTGAAGCTTTTATGTGTTTTCCAATACTTTGCTTTACAAAATCAAATCAAATTTATAGCTTAAAGTTACAGCTTTCCAGCCCTACTAAATGTTGATGCTTATGGTGTTTTCCCCGCAGCTGCTTCTCATGTGTGTTTCAGTAATTCATATTTTGTGGTTACATTTTCTTTTGTGTTTCTAAATTTTCTAGATAGCATTGTGTTTCTATTGCATGTGCATCTTCAGGCATTAGCACCTTTTGAAAGTTCATCTTATTTCCATTTTCAGATTATAAATGAGTCAAATAAGGTTGGTTATAATGCTGATCTTTGCAGTGTCCACTAGACTGCTTTTCTAGTATAGCACTCTAAATACTAATCAAGTAAAGGCATTAGAACTTTTTCAACAATATATCCATTTTATTAATCTATCCATGGCACAAAAAAAAAAATACTGTTTAATCAGTTTGGTCTTCTGCCCACATTTAAAGTCAAATAATGTGATTTTTTTTTTAATTATCAAGGTTATACACTGACTGTTTTACAGACTGATAATGCATCCTCTGCTTCACTACAATTTGTGTGGAGTACGTGGATCCTGTTACATTTGGAGTCTCTTAACATTCCCTTTTCTAACCACAGAAGGATGGCAGTGGGAAATGAGTAGCAATATGCCTGTAAAAGACTGATTCAGAGATGATTGTAAAATCCCAGATAAACCAAAGAAGCAAAATGTAGATTTTTTTAAATATATATATATATATATACTTAGCCTGTTAAATTCTTTTAAGATTTGTAGGAATGGAAAATCTCCAAGGTTGAGCATAAGCAAAATTCTCAAATCAGTATAGCAACTGAATGTAATAGAAATCTGTCAGTCTCCTACCTTCTAAGACAGTCTGCAAATAAAAATATCTCTCAGATCACTATAAGGCAAGTAAAATTCTGATATTTAAGATGAAAGTGAAGTAATTTGCTAAAGATCTGCATAAAATATCCGTTTCAGAAGAAGGAATATTGTGCAAGTTAAGGGAAGCATTTTTAGATACCTAAATGTGTGCTGTGTGACAACCTATTACATCCAAATGAGTATGCAATGTTATTAAAACCCCAGCTACTCCTTTCTGTTTTGAATGCTTGCAATCATTCCTTTCATTACAAAGAACACTTGAATTACTGCATGTAGTACCTCTGCTTGTTCCTACTGAAGTAGGTTTGTTTTGTAGTCAGCAGCATTTGCCAAGAACTCTTCATGCTGTCACTCTGTACAGTAAGTAAAAGGAGTTTTTGAACAAAATCAAATGTGAAAATCCATTCATTTCAGTCAAGGGTGGCCAGAATTCAACAAATCGAGAAGGACATTCTTCGTATACGACAGCTCCTGCAATCACAAGCAGCTGAAGCAGAGGTTAGTGAGCAATAACTTGCCTTTTTTTTATTGTTGCATGTATATTTTCTCTAAAAAACCCAAAATATTTTAATAAAGTGGTAGGCAGGATTATTCCCATCAGCTGTTGATGTCACAGTTAATCAGGTAGTCAATATTCTTAGACTGTTACTTGCTGTGTTTCTAATGAACTGAGGATGGAGTACTTGGATTAGTCCTCATACTACTGTGGAGCTTCTGTCACTAATCATATGTAAGTTAAAAGTTTCACTAAAAATGTCAGTGTGCAATGTGCTTATGAAGGCACATTTAGTCCTCATTTTAGAAATAATTAAAACAATCAGTTGTACATGCCTTTGTAATTAAGCATTTCTGATAAGGACCTTTTGCTTTCTTTTGAAAGAGATAAGATGTAAAAAAAGGGTGAATAGAGCTTCAGTCAGACTTCAGTATAGAAGCCTGGTATATTTTAGTGTTTAAGTACAGGGTTCTATATTAAGAAATGCAGGATGTTTCCTGTAAATTGCAAAGTCCATAGCAGTAATTGCCATTAGCAAAAACTGCTCTCGTGGAAATTCACTTAGAATGTCAACTCCATTTCTTCTACTGGTAAATTAAATTGTGTGTTTTACATGAATATTTTATGACTTGCCTTCACCCAAAATAACTGCAGAAAAAGCTCAGAGCATCATTTGGATCACTAAAGGATGTATATTTTTCCATTTTGTAAATGGAAATTTTCCACTTGTTTTGTAGTTCCAGGATTTGGGGAGAAGTAAATTCTTATAAGTGATGCAGACTGTAGTGCGTGAAATTAAAGTTGCCTGGGCTATTGATATAAGTCAGTCCAGGTGTTTATAGATAGTGACAAGATCTCCCTGAGCCTTCTCTTTCTCCAGCTGAACAGTCTCAGTTCTCTCAGCCTCTCTGTGTGTGAGAGATGCTCAGGACCCTTAAGGACTGCTGTAACCTGCAGAGGACTTGTTTCAGTGAATCAATCATAAATCCAGCTTTATTGTGCTGGGCAGCCCTGAACAGGACTTTGGATGCTGAGTGGAGAGGAAGGGCCACCTCCCTGGCACTGCTGGCAATATGCCCCTCACTGCAGCAGAGGACACTGTTGGAATGTTTGCCACAAGGCCTTTGAAAGGATGGTGCAGCAGGACCTCCAGGTGCTTCCCAGCTGGACAGTGCCAGCCTGTGCTGGTGCCTGGGGTTGTTCCATCACAGATGCAGGCATTGTATTCCCCTTCTTGAACAGCTTGAGCTTCCCTTCAGCCCATTCTACCCACCTATCCAGGACACTTTGGAAGGCAGCTGAACCCTGTGCTGTATTAGCTTCTCCAACTTGGGACGGGTGCACTGTGTCCCAGCATGCAGATATTGGACAGTATTGGACTCTCTTTGCTTCCAGCTGTACTTTGTGCTACTGATAGCACCCCCATGATTGCCAGCTATTCCAGCAGTTTTCAGTCCACATCCCTGTCCTTCACCTCCTGCTTGCTCCCTGAGCAGCGGTGCAGGGACATGCCAGAGAGCAGCACCTGGCCGTGCCTGTTGCCCAGCACAGGCTTGGGAGCTTTCCCAGCAAGGCAGCTCTGCTGCACGTTGTTTTTCCTTGCGTGCCTGTTGTCATAGTTTGACTTTGGCACAATGCCAGTGCTTCCATGAAAATATACTTTTTCTAGTGGCTCCTGTGAGATGTGATCAGGAACAGAGCAAAGCAGGCTCTAACTTAGGAATAAAGGGAGCAAACTTTATTAATTACAACATCTAAAAAGGAACAGACACAAAGCTAAGAACGAAAACCCTCCAAATACATTCCTCCTCCTCCTCCCCCCCATTTCTTCCACAGCATGAAATAATACTTTAGATTTTTATCTCGTCACCATTTTTCAGATAAATCAACTTTCAGCCTGTCATCATTCCTCAAATAATCAACCTTCAAGTCTATCAGGGAGAGAGGAGTCCCTCTTTGCACCATAGGCTTTCCCCGGCAACACAATTGAAACCTCCTGTGTTTCCATGTCACTCGTGGCACCACCCAGAGAACATCTGCTCTCCTGACTTCTTCCCTCCATGTCCAGTGCTCTCACCACTGCACATGGACCAGGACAGTTTTTAGGGTTTCCCGTTTAAGGATGTTCTACCCAGTTCCAAAAGCAGCAGTCTCTCAGCTTCGGGACACCAGTCCCCCCCCAAATTTACCCCCTGGGGCCGAGGGGCCTCGTGAACAGAGATCTTCCTCTTCACTAGAGACAGAGGGCATCCCACACCCTCCTCAGCCGTCTCTGTTCACACCACTGTTTCACTCTTGGCTCCAAAGCATTGCCTCCCCCTAAATGCAGTCTCTGTGTCACAGGAAAAACATGGGTCTGTCTCTGGCCATACAAGAAAGAGTCCAGCTCAAGGCTACTCCATCATCTCCTCCCACTTATTCAGACATTTCTCATATGCACTAACTTTCATCACACCTGCTCATTTCCTCATGCCTCATCTCTCCTCATTCTGATTCAGGAGGATCATTATTTGTAAGGTTTCCATTCTAGAAAGGGGTTAAAATCTTCACCTCTGTCTGCCCAGAACTCCCACAGCAGCCAGGCACCTTCTCACGCTGCATCCCCCGCTTCTTCTGGCCGGCCTGCTGCCAGTCTGTGATATCATATTTCAAGGCAGCACAGGCACTGGCTCTCTCTCACTATCTCCCGGGGGGTGTAGCGGGGGGCCCGATGCTTCTCAGGGTTCCTCTACCCTTCCATCTTGCAAGGCCTTCACCCTCTCCTCTGCCCAAGGCTCCGGCCTACGTCACCCGGCCGCATGGCTTCCCTCCCCCAGCCAGCCCCAGCTGCGCAGGGGAGCTCTGACCTCCTTCATGGACCAGGACCAAGGCAGAGTTCTCCTGGGAGTTCTTGCTTTTAACCCCCTGTGTTCTCAGAGGCGGGCCATACTTTCAGTGGCCAAACCAGGTGCTAATATTCACATCCAAGCACTGATTGGTTTGACCACAACCTCCAAAAAAAATGCGCTTCTTTCTTAACCTAAAACACCTGTGCTCGAGGAAGTTATCTCATCTCAGTTGTGTACGTTGCCCTTGTGTTCCCACCAGCCAGGGCTCCTGCTTGCCAGCCCTACCTTCTGTCCCGGTTATTTCTGGTGTAATGCTCTCACTGCCTGGTTGACCAGCCTCTCAATAGATACTTTTGCCCCATATAGTCAGATGGAGTGTTTATCTTTACTCTGGTAAAAAAAAAAAGACTTATTTTGAACTTGAGCTCAGATACTCAGCATTGAGATGCAACTATAGAAAAAAGGTTTCGTCATAGTTTTTCACTCCTTCCACCAAATTATTTGGCTGCCTCATACACTAAAGGCCTGATATATTGAAATTTTCACATGATGTGTCTTATCTGGGAAATGTTTGGATAGTTGCATAGTTATATGTTTTAGGACAGACTTACCAGCATGCTGATGGTGGTAAAGGAGGCAGTCACTAGACACATCCTAATACTTTACAGTGTGTTTTAGTCATTTCCAAGTGATGACCATCTCCTACAGAGAGCAGCTAGATCTAATTCTGAAATTGTCTGGTGGTGCAGTCGCACTGCAAAGTCCACATAACTGAAAAATACAAACATGAGACATTTTTTATATTTTTATCCTGTGCCTGATACTGTTACTGAACAAGTATATTTCTTTAAGAAGAAGTCTATGCAGTAGTGGGAAAATGCTGGAAAATTCTTATAACCTTAGCACAGTAGTGTTTGATCCCTGTATTTGTGGTTAATGCCTAGTTTCGTACCATACAGCGCTTAGTACAAATGCCAGAAATTAGCACAGCCTTGTATTAACTCCCTACATCTGTCACTAATAAGTTGTATTCCAACTTATGCTTCCTTATCTACTTATGTCAGTAATTATTATGTACTAGCTGATACGTTAGTTTTGAAAAAAGGATCGTGTGTGACAGCAAAAAATGATAGGAAAAGTACATTATGGCATGATCACATATTTGAGATACTCTCAAGGAGAAAAGATTCATCAGAAGGTCTGAATCGTATCCATATAAGTCCATGGAAATAATTAGCATATATGTATGTGTTAGGGAAATATGATCAATATGTATTTGTTTCAGGAATATACCCTGGTCTGTTAATGTGTTACTGAGCATGCTTCAAGGAGAATTCCTCATTCATTCAGCACTGGTAATAAAGAAACTGGTATTGGCTTTCTGACCTGGTAAATTGGTTGGAGAGTTTATTTCCTGGTTTTCGGTGCCAATAAACAAATTGCATGTGCTCCTTCTGTTATTAAGATTTGGTAACAACAATAATAAATATCACAGCTTGTCTGCTGATACAGTAGGCCCTGTGGTGATGCCAGTCACTGTGGAACCCAAGTGCAATATATCTTGAAGAGTAAGACCAAATATAATGCTGCAGTGTAAAATCAGCTTTTGGAAATCAATGAGCAGAGAAAATTCTCACACACATTTTATCACATTTTTAAGACTTGGCAAATTGCTAAGTCTCATTAATGATTCTAGAAAAAATTGAAATCATTTACCTGCAAGTGGTGGTGCCTTCATCCACTGTAGGGTTAGACCTGTCCAGAAAGATTTTTCAGCTCTTGGGTACAATATGAAATTATTTCAAAGGAAAAAGGAAATTTTTGGCAGTAGTGGTACATGCCTTTCTTTCGTAATACCTGTAACTTGAAAATAGTTCCATTAGGCAGTGTTGCCATAGATAAAATACAAAAGATTTTTTTGTTCCTGAGCTTATGCTCAGCAGATTTTAAACTGTAATGGACAGCTACATTCTCAATCATTTTTCTCACAAGACTTTCTTTTATCTTCGAATCAACTGTAGCAAAATTATTTCTTATAGTTTCTTGGTTTCATTTGTTGCATTTTCCGTTTTCTTATATATGTCTTACTTATACATGTATGTCTATTGTGTTTAACATGGAGTAATGGCAATTCCTAATGAATATATGTGTCTGCTTTGGCATCTCAAGTTGACAAACATTAGGTAAAATTATTTGTAATTGGCTTTCTTAGCAGAAATAGTCAAGGTCTACTATGCTAGCTAGAGTTCATAATTTTCTACTAATAAATACATGGAAATTAATAACTGATAATGATAATTCTTGCGGACTTCAGAAGCACTTAGAAAATTGTGGCAAATGCAATGGAAGGCATAGTTCCATGTCCCTGTAATCAGCACATGCAGTCTCCCACAATTTTGCTGCAAGAGCAAACAATTGAACTCTGTCAAGCTGACTTTAATGGTCTGATGCCAAAATTCAGCAATGGCAAGGTTACAAAGCCAGCTTAGGCCTCCTCAAAAATCATGCTTTGAAACAGGTTAACCCAGGGGACCTGAGTGCCATTCTCTGGCGGCTTTGCCTCACGTAGGGATTACAGAGCCTGCTGCTGTTCACATGCTCTGGTTCTTTGCTGATGTAGTTGGTGGCTTCTGTATTTTCTTCCATAGGTCCTGTGTTCAGTTTTAAAAGGCACCATGAAGGAGGGACATACTTTCAGCAGTTATATTGCCTCTCTAGCCATTAATCTGCAGTCTGTCCAATGATTATTAATTTATTTACAGTAATACTGTATCTATACAAAAATATATTTACATTATCTATGTGCATGGATATGTGCTATTTTCATATACAGTAAATAAATATGTTTAATTATGTTATACATTATAATAATATAATACATATTTATGTAAATACTCAATTTTCAACTAATAACCTGCTTTCTGCTGCATGTGTTGTTATTAACTCCTTTGTGCCAGTCTGCATGAAGAGGACAGCTCACTTCAAATTACTTCAGTTGCTGAAGTGGTAGGGAGTCTTCACTGTGAACTCAACAGATTTGATGTTCAAGCCCAGCTGATAACTCATGTGACAGTAGTGGTTTGCACGTTGTGAGCATGTTCTGCATTTCAAATCAGATAACCCTGCTAGTAACTGTTAAAAACTGCCTTGCAAATTAATTTGTGTGTTGACTACATTTTGTATCGGCATATTCTTGAGAGTGCTTAGGGGGAATGGGAAAACATCTCATTCGTAAATAGCTTGTAGAAAACAAATGTATGTTAACAGAAGCAGAAAGTGTTAAAGGAGAGCAGAAACATTTCTTGTCGGGGAATGAAATATCTCTGTGTCTGTGCTGTGGATGCAGCAGAACTATTTAATAGATACACCCCATTTTCACCCTGTCCCAACCCCTAGGAGTGTTCTTGGAAGAGGAGTATTATTCCCTCTCAGGTGACCCAGTGAGTCACAGCCCTGCTAATGAACCATTCAGATTTTCACCTCTAGGCATGTCCAGTACTGCTTTCTTTGAGCTTTGCAGACATTTAGTGACTGGAAAAATCTGTCTTGATTTTGTCAAGCTCATAATTACACTTTATTCAATACTGAAGTGTGTTGTGAGACAGGAATTCAGCATTACACTGAATTCATCTCATGTACAGAAAGGCCTGATCTTGACGGGGTGCCCCACTCTTGTACTGAGAACCAAAGTTTCTTCAGTTATGGTATGAGCATCAACAGCCGTTTCATTTCATACACAGAAAGGGTGTAAAATTAGATCAGATTTTAGAAAGAAATAACACTGTGTGTGCTAAAGTACTTTGAGATTTGCTTTGTGGCTTACTTATTTTCCGTAAGTGAAGGTATAATGTCAAGGAATTTTTAACCTGTAGTTGTTTCCAATTTTCTCATATTACTAGTTTGTGTAATATCCTGCATTTTTTACATACCTTATTAATTTAGTTAAACTATATCTGCACTTTTAAATTTTTCCCTACATTAATCACTTCACATGCTGATTACTGGTTTCAGAAATTCTGTTTAATGTTAAGTGAGGCTCTTCTGTCCTACATTAACAAAACAGAGTATGCCAGTGATACTGTATGAATTTAATCACTGAGAGTATCCAAAGATGTTTCAGGCTGTGTACATTGAAGAGAGTTATTGCTAAAAGTCACAGATAAATATCCAAAGATGTTTCAGGGTGTGTAGATAGAAGAGAGGTATTTCTAAAAGTCAGAGATAACTACCTTAAAGCAAGATGAGGCAGATTGCACTGTCTTAGGCTCTGCAGCTCAAGAACATTGCAGAGCCACATAGAAACTGGATGACATATACCATATGTGGCTAAACAAATTAATTAAGATTGTGTTGTCTGTTAGGTAGTAGCCTCTCAGTCTGTGAAATGAAGCTTGGCAACAAAAGCAATACTTAGAAAATAATATTGCTTTCAACCCCAGACTTCAGCCATTTCCATGGATTATTCATGTCTTTCGGAAAATCTGAAATGTTTCAAACAAATTAATAGATGACGTTTGATCTTCACGTATTTCATAACTGCTCATTTAAATGCCTATCAGCAGCAGGGAGACCAGTTTAATTTTTGTGTAGATGTATAAAAATCTGTTTTCCTAAAGGAACTGAAACCTGTCTGTACCAGCTTGCCACATCAGTTAAATTTATTTTGACAAAATTTTAGATGGAGCAGTATCAGGCCATATAAATTGCTTTTCTGTTGAAGTGGTAATTCCTGCACTGTTTGTCCTTGACATTTAGAAATATTCTTATAGTACAGATTCTATTCAAGCAGAAATTATTCATCTTTGAACACAGTGCTGACCATGGTCCCCAGTAAAAGCAAGGGATCACGTGCCCAGCAGAGCAGACAGTTATTTGCTCCAATTCTGTTACATTTCTGATAGGGATGTGAGCACAGCTGGTGGAAAATGGTGCTGCTGTGTGTCACAGCGGATCCTTTGTCTTGCAGGGCTGTAATCCTCAGAGGAAATGCTTCTCTTTCATCTTGCAGTTTTTTGAAGGCGCTCAGTCTCAGCTGTTAATTTTTGAGGCTCAGGGTTATGAAATGCAAAGTGCTGCTCAGTGGCTTCCTGAGGATGCAGTATTGATGTGCTCACAGCCGAGAAAGCTTTGAATGGTAAATTGTACCTCATTTCCATTTGTAATTTCATAAACTCTTGTATTAACAGAGACCACCTCAAAGCAAGCATGAGGCAGGTTCCCATGATACAGAGAGGCAGAATGAAGGTCAAGGAGCAGCAGAAATCAGTGTGGCAACCAGCAGTACTGGTCAGGTAAGTAGAGTATTTTCCTTGTTTTAATACAATTTATATTTGAGACATATGATGCTTACATGTAATTATTTAACTTACTGTGTTTGCATGCCAACTCATTTAAAAAAAATGTATGTTTTTCTTCTTTCCATCTATATCTGGGAAATTTCTTGTATGTACTGTAAGGAAGTGTTTGAATAAAGGGAATTATTAATATTCAGTAATGCAGGAAGCATTTTTCTTTTGTTTAAATGATTAATGAGCCTAATGCTGTGAAAGAGATAGCAAGAATGATTACAGGAAATGTATTTCATTGTAGGTGAACTGTAATATAAGAAGTATTAGTAAATTATGGAAAATTGTTCAAATTGTTTATTTTAGAAACTACCACTAAGATATTAGTGATTTTTAAAAAAACAAGAAAAGCAAATGACAGGTTTATTATTAATGTTTCTTTAATACTATATTATCTAAAGCTTTGAAACTGAAGTATCAATGAGGTAATCTCCTTAAAGTTGGCTGAAGGGTTGTTTAAATGCTTCTAAATAATCTTCCATTGCTGTTCCTCCTTTTATTACTGAAATACATTAGTGGAATATTTTGAGATATACATTAAATTCTTTACTTGTCCTTTAAAATCTATATTTATTACTACTCTCTTTGGCTAAAAATAGTTTTATTTATCTACCTTTATTATTTTCTTTCATGATTTCCAACTGTAGCTTAGACATTCCCACTAGGAACTTAGGTTTTTAAAATGTCACACTACAGATTTATTAGCTGAATTCATATACAGGATATTTTTGTTACTCCAGGGAAGTAAAATTATTTAAATATTTCCAAAAGTGTCTTGTAGAAGATTTATCAGAAAGAATTGTGGTTTGGTTGGAATATTTCACTTGATTAAACATTAAGCATAGCCCATAATTTTGCTTTTGAAATACATTTGATCACCATTTGGAATTAAGTTCTATCTTCCATATCTTGTTGTGGTTCTGACTCTTAATTCTTTTGACAGCTTTATTGTTTGGGAAGAAAATAGTTCACTGCTGCTTTTGGGCTGAAAGCATAATGTATTTAAATAATTGATGCATTGTTGCTCTATCATCCATCTTCAGAGAATGAATTAGGAGTTTTTTCTGGACAATATATTTTACAGAGAAGGAAGGAAGGAGGGATTGTCATGTCTTGGCAGACTTATGAAAAGGGAAAATCTATTCATAATTCAGTTGAGGCCTTAATGTTGAGGATTTGTGCAATTTTGACCTTTGCCTTGTAAAAATGTATAAAACATGGCTGTTTTATACATTTGCCAGGAGGCAAAACCTTCCTCCTGGTGGGGGATAGAGCCAGGGCACTATATCTGTGTTAAAACAGCCATCTGGGGATTATTTGCTTTCAGTGCAAGTCCAGACAGAGAAGGTTTAATGGATTGGACATAACATTAATTTCTGATAAACCAGCTCAGTATACTTAGAGCAATCACCATTCAGTGGAGTGAAAAAAAAAAAAGTTTTCACCAAATTATTTTGTTCTAATTGGATTTGTAGTCAGTGTTAATTGAAACCAGGATTTTCACTTTTCAAGTGTGTTCTTTTCAGTACCTTGTTTCAGCTGTCTTTTCCTTTCCATTGCACTCACTACTCTCCCACTGAAGTAAAATTTTGTTTATAGCTTCATTTTGCAAAATCTGTAAAGGAATTTGTTGAGATTGTCCATCTTGTTCAGAAAATATGTCACAAAACATGGCAAAATACTCAGCTGGCATGGTAAATAGTAGGTAAAACAATGAGTGAAAGATAGTGAAGTATAAAAGCCAGAAACAAGATGAAGTAGACTGGAAAAGATTTTGAAGGAGAAGGTCCTACACAAGAAGGGTCCACGTAATATTTGTCATTTTCTTGAATGAATGTCTGCTCACCTGACATTAGTTCCTTGGCATTAGTCTTTACAAGCCAGTGAGAAATGTAGTTACACTTCGGCTGAGCATCCTGGTAGCAGGAAGCAGTGCCTTGTGATGGCCCTGAGGGAATTGGTTACCTGAACTGAGGCTGCTATTTCCATCTACACCACGGTGAATTTTAATACATAGTGCAGCAGACTTATGTAATTTTTTTACTTTTTTGGATGAAACAACCACACTGAGCTTAATAATGGATAATTTTGGTTCGTACATTATGTTGAACCTGTAATTCTCTGAATATAGTTTGAGGAAATATGAAGGGACTGCAGGGTATAAAAATCCGGGAATTCGTTCCTATATTCGTCACTATACCATAGTGAAGTATATGGGAATACTTCCCGTATACTTCACTATAGCACTGAACATTATTTAAGTGAATTATGGAGAAAATGTAGTGTGATTTTCTTCCTAAGCTTTTAGATTCTGATTTTTTCCCTGTAGTCAACAGAGAAAATAAGGGTTTGTTTACATTGGAAATACAGATTGGAATAAATGCTGGTAATATAAATAATTCCAGTTATACTCTTGTAGCAAAAAATACTTCTTCTGGAACATGTATCACATTTGCAGGATTCAAATGTGGAGTGAAATGAGTATAATAATGTTAATGTGTTTAAATATTCCAGTATAACTAGACTCTTTTCTGTCTATACAAACACTTCATTAAGTTACTCCTACCTTGTACTTATAAGTCTCTTTCAACTTCATGTTTAAGATGTTGAACTGTATGAACTGCAAAATTCCTGTTTCTTTATGGAGCACGTAGAAGAAACAGACATTATTTCAAAGTGTCTTCCATGGAATTTTCTTCAGTGTGTTACCTATTTTACTGGGAAAAAAATTTTATTCATTTCAGTTTGAAAATGTTTGCAAAATAGGCTAATAATTCCATTAACTGATTTTAGGTTTTTTAGAGGATCAAATTAAAACTGGTGACTACCTCAGGAAAAATAGTTATTGATACTAAAAGTCTTCTCTAAACAAATATTTTTTTTAATTTCCCAAATCAAATGGGAAGGGAGTGATATAGTAAGGAAAACATCACAGATAGAAAACAACGGCAAATAAAAAAGTAAGAATATGAGTGGATAAAAAGTGGTAGAAAAGGGAGAAATGTAAATACATTAAATTAATTAAAATAAGACGAAGATGCTAAAAATTGAGTCTTGCTAATACACATAGGAGCATACCTAGGTTCTAGGAAAATTACATCAAGTATTGTCAGCATTATTTTATAGTTTTCACTAAACCACTTATGATTTGCTTTTGAAATAGACAAATTCAAGTAGAGTTATTCATTGCCCAGATCAGTCTCTTGTTACTGATGGGTTCTTGGATACCTACTCCAGTGCACTACAAAATCTGACATAAAAGTGGAGTCTGTTTTTTTCACTTTGTTGAAATTATGATTCAGTTTGTTCCAAAATCCTCTTCTTCTTGGTGAAAATAGTAATTAAATCCATTCAGTTGAAAATACAGTTCTATTGAGACTGAATTTCAGGAAAAAGGGCTAATAAAACCAGGTTTAACAGTGACTTCTATGTTGTGTCAGGGCAGAGAGGACCTAAGAGAAGCATGTTGGCATTTAATTGCTGTCGGCACAACTGCATCATCCAGTGCTGAAACTGACTTAGCCAATGTTGTTCTGTCCCTCAGAATTTGTTTTATATGAGTTGTTATTTAAATCTGTAGGCTTCTGCTGCTCGAGTGGACCATGAGACAGCCAGTGTTATGAACTCTAGTAGTAACTATTCTGTTCCTCGCAGACTGACAAGTCATCTGGGTACCAAGGTAACCGAAGATTACAAACCACAGGTCGCTAATGCTACGTTTTTACTAATACAATAACCTCATTGTTTCTGCCAGTAGTACTAATATTATCTGAACAGTCTTGTCCATACATAGTAACTTTTATTAAGTTAAAATTCTATTACATTTTTTCAACTTTGAAAATATATGTACAGAAACATTTTTTTTTGTAACTTGTTGATGAGTTAAAAGTTGTTACAGTAAGGAACAAGCAATTCCTAGAAGCTACTGGGATATCAAAAAACCTTGTGATGTTGCTTTATAATCCATTATGAAAATTAACCTTTTTAAGAGCGCTTCTTCGAATACTTTTGCAGAATCCAAATGCACAAAAAAAGCACAGTTGCCAGTAAATTAAACATACCAAAAAAAATTATTTAAGTCCTTTGCAGCATCTGCAGACAGAAGACTGCACTTTTCATGCAGCATGAAAAGAGAGGGGAAGAACAGGGCAAATTCACAAGCCACTGGATCCCCTACTGCCTCTGGAATCAGCAGCAGTGTGGATACTGTGGGTGCTGTGCTGAGAACAGTCCTGTGGGAAGGCGTACCTATTAATTTTGCATAGTGTTAATGATTTTGGGGCTTAAAACAGTGTTACAGCATTATCATTTCAGTCCCATACTGTATGCTCATTGTAAATGGAGGTGATATCAGCTGTCTGTCTGCCAGTTTTCACTGCAAACTGTAGAACTCCACAAAGTTACAAACAGTGGGAAAGCCCTGAAGGCAGGGACAGGAGTGACTGGAAGGATGCAGGCAAAGACACAGGTTCAACTGAGTGTACTCTGGAGCAGGGAATTATTAATGCCTTAAAAGGGAAAATGGTAGAGATTCTAAATGGAGCAGCACATTTACAGGTGCAGAAAGAGATGAGTCTGTGAGCAGTCTGTTTAAACAAAAGAAACAAATAGATTTTTTTTGTTTGTTTTTCCTATAATACATGACCTGCATCTTGGAGACCTGATTTGGTAGCTTCTTCAGCTTTATTCTCTGGCAAAAACTTAACCTTCCAAATCCAAGTAACACTGTATTATAGCAGCCAGTTGAAACATCTGCAAAGAGATACACATAAAGCAAATTAAATTCACTCTCCTTTAAACAAAGGCTGTGTTTAAATGCTGCATTTGGGGTTTCCCAGACCAGGAAGACAGAATCTCCAAACTGGGATGCTAGACTCTCATAGAAGTGGCTCCTATTTCAATAGGTTTTGCCATGTGACCATTCAGTTTCACAAACTCTTAAGATTTGTATTGCCTCAGCAACCCTGCAGTGTTTAGAGAAGTCCATGTTACCAGACTCGCTGTTTAGTCTGCCTGCTGCTGTTCATTATTTTTGAAACTCAGTATGGGTATTAAACTTCAGGCACATTGGAATTGTCACTGAAGTCACCAAATAAAATCATTCATCAGTGCAAATATCTAATTATTAGTAAGAAAATTTGTCTAATGGTCCAGAGTCTCATTTCTTCCTTAATTACTACATTCTAGAGAAACACACATGCTGCTAATTTATAATTCCCTTTGATAGGTTCTTTATGCTGTGCTTTGACTTTGAATGTTCCTGTTTGTCTTGGCTTTAGGAGTTTGGAGTTTTTAGATAGTATCTAAGATCATCCTCTACATCCTATTATTCTGCTAAAAGTTGATGGGAAGAATCAAATGCATTTCTTGATTGAAAGCTGTTACTGAAGAGTGGGAGTACAAACAAATAGTGCCTTGACCACAATATTACACAAAAGCCAAGGGAATCACTCAAAAATCACTATTTTTAATTTTAAAAAGTGGGTTACTCCAAGTTAAATGGGTAATGCTGGGTTTTCATGGTGTGAGTTAATTTGACAAATGCTCACTATTTTATACATACTGAATAAGCATTTGTTTGCTTTACTGTTTTTATCCCTGTAAACTTGAAAAAGTATTAATTTAACTCTTTAGTTTTGCATTTTCTCAAAATAATCTGGTCGATATAAGTCAGTGACCCTAATAAAAAAATATCAGTTAATTTGAGGTATTTTAAAGGAAAACTTAAAATACATGGATGTAACATTTTTTCAGCATGATGTAACTATAAATAAAGTGTAATGAATTCACCCAGAGCATACTTTGTTAAAGAAAGATTTAATTTTGAAGGTATTTTGGTTTCCAAAAATGAAACACTTTCATTATCGCTTTGTTTAATCTTTTGGTATTAAGGAAATCTGGAAGTCTTTGCTATTGGTTTTGTAGATTAATACAGTTACACACAGCTACCCCCCCACTTCCAGCCATTTAACCACAAAGTGGAATTTATTAAGATTATGAATGCTGAAGTAGTAATAGTGTTTAATTACATTTAAACAGCACAATTTTTTCACCATTAAATAAGGGGGTTTTTTGCTCATATGTACCATTCAAATTTCGTTTCAATTTGATGTGTGTTTTTAAAACGTAACTGTATTTTTAACATCATTTGACCTGCAGGTGGAAATGGTGTATTCATTGTTATCAATGCTTGGTACTCATGATAAAGATGACATGTCAAGAACATTGCTAGCAATGTCTAGCTCCCAGGACAGCTGCATAGCCATGCGTCAGTCTGGATGTCTTCCTCTCCTCATCCAGCTTTTACATGGCAACGATAAGGACTCTGTGTTGTTAGGAAACTCCCGTGGTAGTAAAGAGGCCCGTGCCAGAGCCAGCGCAGCGCTGCACAACATCATTCACTCCCAGCCCGATGATAAGCGAGGCAGACGGGAAATCCGTGTGCTTCATCTCTTGGAGCAGATCCGTGCTTACTGTGAAACGTGTTGGGAATGGCAGGAGGCACATGAACAAGGCATGGACCAAGACAAAAACCCAAGTAGGTTCTGCAAGCCATATAAAAACATTTTGAGGATATATTGAAAATAGTGGATTTACAGAAAGTACAGCTTTAATCTAACTTCTTGTTGAATGTATGCAAGTTTTCTTATATACATATATGTGTGTGCATGGTGTCTTCTTTATTTAAGTTCAGCTACTGCTGGGAAATAGTATGTGTCACAGATATGGTACCCTATTTACAAGCTTTTTATTTAAATCTTGGAGTACGGTGTGCTTTCCAGATAGTAGTGGTTTATATTTGTAATTTGTAAAATAATATTGAATATACACTCATTCTGTTTTACATTTTTATGGATAAACAATCCCAAATTGCTCTTCATGCAGATGTTTAGGAGATAGCACTTTCCATTTGAAAGAGGGGCAGAGAGAACAAATTAAATAATCTCATCTATCTAAATGAACTGCTATTGATAATGCTATATGTGAGAAATGTAAATTAATAGGATTTTTCTCAGGGAACAGTTAGAAAAATAGATTTAACCTTAGAGTTACCTTCGTTGCTCCTCTGAATTGAGGGCATCCCATGAGTGTAGCCTGTAGGTGTCCGTGGCAGGTGTGTGACTGAAATCAGGGCTGCTTTGTGCCTGGTGCTCTTCAGCAGAAGTGCTCTGCAGAAGCTGTATCAGTACCATTTCTGCATTATCCAGAACCTAGCTCATAAAAATATGAACTTAAAAATTTCTAGGTTATGAAGCAAAAGGTTTAATTAACCATTCATAAGGATATAGCACCCAAAGAAACAGCATATTATTTATTGCCACCAGAATATTTGACCATATTGACTTGTTTCGCAAACATTATTAATTTCTAAGAGTAATAAGGTAATACTTTTTGCACCGCAAGTCGTGTTTCTAACTCGGCACATACATTCAGGATTCTCCCTAATTTGCTTTCAAGCATCAAATATATTTACAGTACACACTTTCTTTAGTAATAGTCTTAACTAATTGTGTGTTCATGGATTACTGGGAAGATACAGACCTTACCAAAACTGCAGCTGGTTTATTTTTGAGATTAGATTTGCTCTGGAGAACTTATGATCTAGACAAAATCACCTGGAAGGTACTAATTACTACCTGTTTCTGGATCAGTGCCTGCTCCAGTGGATCATCAGATTTGTCCTGCAGTGTGTGTTTTGATGAAACTTTCATTTGATGAAGAACACAGACATGCAATGAATGAGCTTGGTAAGATCAGACTTCAGAAGCTTGCTAGAAACCATGGCACTCCTTGTGCATGTCACTGCATATATGGCTTTTTTTTACTAACAGTTTAAGTTATTAACAACAATTCATTTGTGTCAGTTGTCCTCTAAGTGCTGAAAGCAGTTGAAATTAACTACACCATTTCTCACTGGAAAAAGTATTATTATGTCAGTTACTGTTTTTTCTGGCACAAATTGTGAATTTTGGAAAAGTAATATTATGGTGGAAATATTTGCAATTTTACAAGTATGGAACTTAAAATTGAGACTGTTTTCTGGGATGGGTGGTTTTTTGATTGGTGTTTTAGTGGGGTTTTTTCATCCTGCATTTGTTCTTATTTGATGGCCTGAATTTTTTAGTCCATGCTCAGTAAATTCCATGCATGCAATTTTAGTAATTTATATGTCTTTATGAGCATTGTGGTTTTCAGACGTTTGAGGTTTCTTCTGTACATAAAAATGCAATTTGTTCCTTGCTACATATGTCCTGTACTTGCAACATTAGAGTACAGCTATGACTTTTTTCCTTACCTGAATCTTTTTAAAGGAGGTTTGCAGGCCATTGCTGAACTGCTGCAAGTGGATTGTGAAATGTATGGACTCACAAATGACCACTATAGTGTTACCCTAAGGAGGTATGCTGGCATGGCTCTGACAAACCTGACTTTTGGAGATGTGGCAAACAAGGTGAGAGCAGACCTGTAAACTTGCAGTAATTTCAGTTCATACCTGTTTGAATTACAGCTCTCAACACAGGTGATTAAAATTTCCAGGACAGGATATTGAGTTCAAACTCAAGGCAGGAGTTCCATATACCTCTCTCATTCCATCCTGTTGCTGACAGCACCACAAACAGAATCTTGCATCATACAACTATGGTATTGGCTCTCAAATCACGTTTGTAAATGAAAGCAAGGATTTTATCTATTGGCCTGCTTTTTTAATGAGAACTAGATTAGTACGGCACACAGCGATTTTATAGTAACTGATTCTTTCTGAGAATGTTGAATTAAAATTTGTAATTGAGTCATTTTCTGAAGTTTTCAGTTATTTAACAATACTATTACTGTCTAATGAAATTTTTCCAACCTCTTCAGGCTAGAGCTTGCTTTTAAATATATGGAGTATATCTGTATCAAACTGGGCACTACTTCTATCATTATAAGAGAAAATTGGTTCCCCTATTTTCTGAGAAGGACATTTCTTATAAACGCTAGAAACTTCCAATAGATTTGCCAGACGGTGGATCTTAAAATAACTCAATACTGAAGACTTACCCTTCTACTCTAGAGGGAAGAGATTTCAGCAGTAAATGGAAATAACAGAGAACTCAGGATTTGTTCTCTCACTAGGCAGTAGGTAACAGCACATTGCTGGCTCACAGCGGGTTTTATTTGGTGCAAAGGAGAGAAGGCTTCTAAGGTAGTAAAGGTCCAGATCATGTCCTAGAAGTGCTGTAAAAAATACAGAATTTTAGCACAATTTTGCCACTTCTGTATTTAAACCGATAGCTATGCTGAAATTTTAATAGTTGTAAACCAAGTATTTATTGTTGACAACATATTTACTAAGTTTTTCTTAAATTTAGATATTGTTTGCTTAAAATATCAAAACATTATGCAGAAGCAGCCATCTAACCTGCTGTTTAATCCTGCTCACTATTTTTTTTTCTCCTGATTGCTAACAGGCTACATTATGTTCCATGAAGGGCTGCATGAGAGCTCTTGTAGCACAGCTGAAATCTGAAAGTGAAGACTTGCAGCAGGTAATGCTCTTTTGAGATAAAATGCTTCTTTTGTTGTCTTGTCTGCCTTAACTTTGATGTAAAATTTTTCTCTATTTATTTCATTAATTAGGAAGTACATTCTTCTTGTAAAATATTCTTATCTGTAGGATCATGTTCTGTGATTCTTTGTGGTTTGTTTTTGTTTTTTTTTTTTTTAAATCATAATGCACGGCTGCAAATCTTTTTTTATGACCCTGATCTGTTACTGTCTGTTCTAATGGGTCTTGCTGTGTAAGGAAAACAGCCTGAAAATAAAACCTTTAGGAAGTGCTTAGGGTAATCCTCAGAGCTGAAAGAGCAGAACTGTTGGAACTTGTGTAAAATTACTAAATATTAAATTATAATCAGCTTTAATTAATGCTTATTGCATACAAAGTGGAACAGTTCTTTAAAAGAAAGCCCCCTTTTTCCTTGCAGTCTGAGTGAATCATCAGACAAAAGAGCAATTTTAAATAAATCTGACCTTATCTGTTAACGAAATATTCTCTCCTTAACAGGAGAAGCTTACTAGTTAAAATTGAGGAAAATATTAGAATTACAATAGAGGTTATTGGATAAACTCTGTGATGTTCTATTAGGACAGGTATTGAGTATTTTTGAAAAGAGAGTCACAGCCCCATGGGCCCTCTGACCTCTGGGAGTGTCCCCAGCCACTGGCACCTAGACACCACACACACACAGAGAGCAGGAAGTCCTCCATTCAGCACAAGTTATAAATGGGATTTAGTAAGAATATGGGACTGAGTGTCCTCAAAAAGTAAGTCCACACAACTGTATCAGCCAGTCAGCTGTTCAGAAGTCACTGTGCCTTTCTGTCCCCTGTGCTTTCCTGTGCTGAAAGATCACCTCAGTCCATCTGATTTCCTGCATTTGAAACCTTTGGGTCCTGCCATCCTGCAGTAAGTGTTCTACAGTTCCAGAATGCTCTTCCCCTGGATCCCACAGTGTCCCACATCCCCAGTCCAAAATGGGCAGAGAGCTGCTCCCTTTGACTCCCCTGAGCGTCACAGCCGTGCCACGGCGTAGTGGGTTCCCTGAGAGAGTTCTGGGAAGAGCCTGGACAGGGCACAGTTCCCACCTGGCTTTGGGCTCCTGTGTTGCTCTGGCTGTGTTGAGGTGGGCTCTGAGGGGCTGGTGGCTCCTTGGGAGCAGCCAGGGCTGGGTGTTCCCAAGCCCTTCCATGTGCCACGGGCTCCTTGTGCTCCACTGCGGGGGTGAGCAAGGGAGCATTCACCATGATAACCTGAAAAGTTCATGCACTTCTGTGACAATGAGAACACTCATAAGCAAAAGTTTTCTATCGAATTAATTTCATGAGAGATATGCATGCTTACAGCTGTTCATGAATGGATAGAGTTTAATACGTAATGACTGCCCACTACAGTGACAACCTATTTGAATATAACTGCTGCCAAGTACAAGGACATCTTCTGGAGATAACTATTCTGCTTATAAAAGGCACAGTGTTTTTTTTAAATACTTTAAAGAGCTTTATAAACATAAAAATAATCATACCATCTGAGAGACAGGCAAGTGATATTGTACTATTTTCTAAGTGGAAAAACTGAGAAAAATATTATATAAATCTCTCCTCTGAGATGATACAACTCTAGAACAGACATAAGAATAGAGAAGAAAATGCATATACAAATGTTCTACTGGTGTGGAAAGCAGGGAACCTGATTTCCAATCTCTGTTTTAAATACCAACACAGAAAAGCCAGTACCTTTGATCAAACTTGATGCTGAAACATTAGACCACTCTAGCAGACAGTACAACAAAAAGATGTTAGCAAATTTTAGTTCAGTAACTGAACACGACCACTGTTAATTAACATCACATTTGATAAGTCCAGGAGTATTACGTTTCTTTTTCTTGGGCCAGTTCTCAAAAGCCCTCAAAAAGAAACATAATACACCCAAGGATAGCTTAGCTATTACTTTGGGGACATAAAATAAGCAAGGTGACTTCTGCTGCAATGTTAGAAATAAAAAAGGTTTAATAAAAGGCAAAATAACAAACAGAAAAACTCGAGCCAGGTGCAGAGGTCTGCTCCTGGTAAAAACACTTCACAAAAGCCTTTAGCTCTTTTGTTCTCTTCTTTTTCTACCTGATAGGTCAGGCAGGACTTTTTGGCTTCTATCCAGTTAGATGTTCTCTAGTGTTTGGTGAAGTCCCTGAGGTCCAATGAGGTGACTTTTCACCTAATCGTTGAGAGAAACTTCTGGGCTTCTTTCCTTTTTTGGGGGACAAAGGCTAGTTTTGCCACTCTGTCATTAGGGGGCACACTCCTACACAGGAGGAAAGTCTGATAACCTGCTAAAAACGTACCTATCTTGAAATGTGTTTTCTTTCTTATTTTGCAGGTCATTGCAAGTGTGTTGAGGAACTTGTCCTGGCGAGCAGATGTAAACAGTAAAAAGACTCTAAGAGAAGTTGGAAGTGTGAAAGCATTGATGGAATGTGCTTTAGAAGTTAAGAAGGTATCTTCTATAAGTGATTAAATTGAATTTTTGAGTGATTGTGTTTATTTTACACAAAACATTAATATGACTATTGACCATTTTTGATAACAGCAGATGCTGAAACAGTTGATGTGGCTCAGGTAATTTGCCTGGAAGAAGTTTGATTTAACTTAGCAGCAGACCACAATGGAGCAATGGCACCTCAAAACTAGTATTGATCTGATTTTATTTATGAGGGTTGACTGCTTTTGCTTTTCAGTTTCATGAGCTATGCTGTTAAAAGTCTTTTTTATAATTTTGTTATTTCATAAAAGCTCTTTTCAGTTAGTTAGTAGTTGTCTATGACATCTTTGGTGTGTAGATGAGAGTATATTCCATCCCAGAGACTCCTGCCAACTGGTCTTCAAGCCCTTTCTATCAAGGGAGCAAACAAGTATTGAGGCATATATTTCTGATACCTCTGGGGCAGGCAGTACCAAATTCATGGCTGAAGGAAGGAGCAAAGTGAACAAAATACATGTGCACTGCTGCCTGCACCCACCTTACCAGAACTGGAATGCACACAGCTCCTTGAAGGGTTGTTCACCTTTTGTTCACCAAACACTGCTGCCTGCACCCACCTTACCAGAACTGGAATGCACACAGCTCCTTGAAGCTAACTTAATGTGTTTCTGAGAGCTTAAGGTCAATAGCTGAAAACTTCTCCTGTCATGTTGCTATTTTCCTAGGAATCCACCCTGAAAAGTGTTCTGAGTGCCTTATGGAATTTGTCAGCTCACTGCACTGGGAACAAAGCTGACATATGTGCTGTTGATGGTGCTCTTGCATTTCTGGTTGGCACACTGACATACCGGAGCCAAACAAATACTTTAGCCATCATAGAAAGTGGAGGAGGAATACTAAGAAACGTTTCTAGCCTAATTGCTACTAATGAGGACCATAGGTAGGTACACTTGTGACAATTTTTAGTGGTTCCGCATGTATATTTTGACAGTTTTTATGACCAAGCCTTAATATGAATGCATATATTAAGTATAGTAATTAAAAACAGTTAATTTGTAGTACATTTGGTGAAGTGGGTATTTCACTTACATAACAGGAACGTGCAATCAGATTAAGAGCTGCTGCTTCCTAATGATGAACTGTACTAAAAGCCAACTATTCATATTTGTAATAGGATTTGGTTAGCATTCAGATAAAAGCTAGTGGAAATGCGAGTTATTTGCACAGGAGAATTCTTAATTAACCTTTGTAAGGGCAAAACTAATTTCTAGAATAATAGGTTTCTGTTTTGCTTTGTCTCTTACCCTTTTGAAGTGCCACTTACAGATGTTTGTTTTCAATTACTCAACACCAGGCAAATCTTGCGAGAGAACAGCTGCTTACAAACCTTGTTACAACACTTGAAGTCACACAGTTTGACAATAGTTAGTAACGCATGTGGGACCCTGTGGAATCTCTCTGCTCGAAATGCAAAGGATCAGGAGGCGCTGTGGGACATGGGAGCCGTCAGCATGCTGAAAAACCTGATTCACTCAAAACACAAAATGATAGCCATGGGTAGTGCCGCAGCTCTACGGAACCTCATGGCAAACAGGCCAGCAAAGTACAAAGACGCCAACATTATGTCTCCAGGATCAAGCCTCCCATCCCTCCATGTCAGAAAGCAAAAGGCACTGGAAGCAGAATTAGATGCTCAGCATTTATCAGAGACTTTTGACAACATTGATAACTTAAGCCCAAAAGCATCTCACCGCAATAAGCAGAGACATAAGCAAAATATATACAGTGAGTATGTCCTGGACGCCAGCCGCCACGACGATGGGGTGTGCAGGTCAGACAGCTTTAATGCTGGCAATATGACTGTGCTCTCACCATATACTACTGTAAATACTACAGTATTGCCTGGCTCCTCCTCTTCCAGTAGAGGAAATGCAGAAAATTCTCGATCTGAGAAAGACAGAAGTGTTGAAAGGGATCGAACAGTAGGTTTAAATACCTATCATCAAGCTGCAGAAAGTACTGGGAATTCCTCTAAGAGAATAGGAATGCAGATTTCTACTGCTGCAGCTCAGATTGCCAAAGTTATGGAAGAAGTAACAAGCATGCACATTCCACAGGAAGACAGAAGTTCTGGTTCCACTTCTGAAATACACTGTTTGACAGAAGACAGAAATGCCCAGAGGAGATCAGCCTCTGCCCATACTCACTCAAATACATACTTTCCAAAATCCGAGAACTCAAACAGGACATGTCCTGTGCCTTATACAAAAATGGAATACAAAAGAGCTTCAAATGATAGTTTAAATAGTGTCAGCAGCAGTGATGGCTATGGTAAAAGAGGCCAAATGAAACCTTCCATTGAGTCTTACTCCGAAGATGATGAAAGTAAATTCTGTAGTTATGGCCAATATCCCGCTGACTTGGCACACAAGATTCACAGCGCAAATCACATGGATGACAATGATGGAGAACTAGACACTCCTATTAATTATAGTCTTAAATACTCAGATGAGCAGTTAAATTCTGGAAGGCAGAGTCCTTCCCAGAATGAAAGATGGGCAAGGCCTAAGCATATAATAGATGATGAAATGAAACAAAATGAGCAAAGACAGTCAAGGAACCAAAATGCAGCCTACCCTGTGTATTCTGAAAGTGGAGAGGATAAACACATGAAATATCAGACCCCTTTTGGACAGCAGGAGTGTGTTTCTTCCTTTAGATCGAGAGGATCCAGTGGCTCAGATCAGAATAGAGTAGGCCCAGCTCTTGGAATAAATCAAAAAGTAAACCAGTCCTTGTGCCAGGTTGATGATTATGATGATGATAAGCCAACCAACTATAGTGAACGTTATTCTGAGGAGGAACAACACGAAGAGGAAGACAGACCAACTAATTACAGCATAAAGTACAACGAAGAGGAACATCATGTTGATCAGCCTATTGATTATAGTTTAAAATATTCAACAGAAGTTCCAGCACCTTCTCAGAAGCCACCTTTTACTTTTCCAAAGACTTCTTCAGTGCAACTCAATAAAACTGACCATATTCCCCCAAGCAGTGGGAGCACATCAGCCCCCTCAGCTGGTTCAAAGAGGCAAAACCAGCTTCACCCAAGCTCTGCACAGAGCAGAAGTGGTCATGCACAGAAGAACGCCTCCTGTAAGACTCCCTCTATTAATCAGGAAACTATACAAACTTACTGCGTGGAAGATACCCCAATATGTTTTTCAAGGTGTAGCTCTTTGTCATCCTTGTCATCAGCTGAAGATGAAATAGGACGTGATCAATCCACACGTGGCACAGATGCCAATAACACATTGCAGATTGCAGAACTGAAGGAGAACAGTGGGGCTCTACCTACAGAAGGTGCAGCAAGTGAAATCACATCAACAGCACAACACATCAGAACAAAATCCACTAGACTTCAGACTTCTAGCTTGTCTCCTTCTGATTCCTCTAGACATAAAGCTGTTGAATTTTCTTCAGGTGCCAAATCTCCCTCAAAGAGTGGTGCCCAAACTCCTAAAAGCCCACCAGAACATTATGTACAGGAAACACCACTCATGTTCAGCAGATGTACTTCTGTAAGTTCCCTAGATAGTTTTGAAAGCCGTTCAATTGCTAGTTCAGTTCAAAGTGAGCCTTGCAGTGGAATAGTAAGTGGTATTATAAGTCCCAGTGACCTTCCAGACAGCCCCGGACAAACAATGCCGCCAAGCAGAAGTAAAACACCACCGCCTGCTCAAGGAGTCCAAGTTAAAAGAGAGGTACCTAAAGGAAAAGCAAACACTACAGAGAAGAGAGAGCCTGGTCCTAGACAGGCAGCTGTAAATGCAGCTGTTCAAAGAGTTCAGGTACTGCCAGATGCTGATACACTATTACATTTTGCCACAGAGAGCACACCGGATGGGTTTTCTTGCTCTTCTAGCCTGAGTGCTCTGAGCCTTGATGAGCCATTTATACAGAAGGATGCAGAGTTAAGAATTATGCCTCCAGTTCATGAAAACGAGCATGGAAACGAAGCAGAACCTGAACAGTCAAATGATACCAAGGAAAACCAGGAGAAGAAACCAGAGAAGCCAGCTGAAGCAGAAAAAGACATTCTGGATGATTCTGATGATGATATTGAAATACTGGAAGCATGTATTATTTCTGCAATGCCAACAAAGTCTTCACGTAAAGCCAAAAAGCCTTCTCAAGCATCTGCTCCAAAAATACCTCCTCCTGTAGCCAGAAAGCCCAGCCAGTTGCCAGTTTACAAACTTTTGCCTTCACAAAGCAGATTGCAATCACAAAAGCATGTGACTTTTACACCAGGAGATGATATGCCACGGGTATATTGTGTGGAGGGTACACCAATAAATTTTTCAACAGCTACATCTCTGAGTGACCTGACAATAGAATCCCCCCCAAGTGAGCTGGCCAATGCAGACAATGTGGGTGTGGGAGCAGAGTCAGGGGAGTTTGAAAAACGGGACACCATTCCTACAGAAGGCAGAAGTACTGATGACTCTCAGAGAGCAAAAAGCTCAGCTGTGATTCCCCTTGGCCTGGATGACGACAAAACAGAAGAGGGTGATATTTTGGCTGAATGCATTAACTCAGCTATGCCAAAAGGAAAAAGTCACAAACCTTTCAGAGTGAAGAAGATAATGGATCAAATTCAACAAGCATCTTCATCTCCAAGTAATAAAAACCAACCAGAAGGTGAGAAAAAGAAGCCAACATCACCAGTAAAGCCTGTTTCCCAAAACAATGAATACAGAGCACGTGTGCGAAAAAGCATAGAACCCAAAAACAATGCTAGTAATGAAAGAAGCTATCCAGAGAACAGAGATGCAAAGAAACAGAACCTTAAAAATAATACAAGAGAGTTTCATGACAAATTGCCAAATAATGAAGAGCGTGTAAGAGGAAGCTTTGCATTTGATTCCCCTCATCATTATACACCGATTGAGGGAACTCCTTACTGTTTTTCACGGAATGATTCCCTGAGTTCTTTAGATTTTGATGATGATGATGTTGATCTTTCAAGGGAGAAGGCAGAATTAAGAAAAGGAAAAGAAGGAAAGGAAATGGAAAGTAAAGAGTGCTCTAATGCAGAACAGTCTTCAAATCAGCAGCCAAGTAACAGGACACAAGCTTGTCAAAAACACCCAGCGGGCAGAAGCCAGACAAAAACTTTCTCTCAGTCAACTAAAGATATTCCAGACAGAGGTGCAGCTACAGATGAGAAGATGCAGAATTTTGCTATTGAAAACACACCTGTTTGTTTTTCTCGCAATTCGTCTCTTAGCTCCCTCAGTGATATTGATCAAGAAAACAATAATAACAAAGAAGGGGAACCTGCAAAACGTCCTGAGGCTCCTGAGCCACAGGTGGAATCCAACAGACCACAGACTTCTGGTTATGCACCTAAATCATTTCATGTTGAAGATACTCCTGTGTGCTTCTCTAGAAACAGCTCTCTGAGTTCTCTTAGCATTGACTCAGAAGATGATCTTCTGCAGGAATGCATTAGTTCTGCTATGCCTAAAAAGAAAAAGCCCTCAAGAATTAAGAGTGATGGTGAAAAAAATAATTCCAGAAACACAGGTGGTATACTAGCAGAAGATTTAACACTGGATTTAAGAGAAATACAGAGGCCAGATTCAGAACATGGTTTTTCACCTGATTCAGAAAACTTTGACTGGAAAGCTATACAAGAAGGTGCAAATTCTATAGTTAGTAGCTTGCATCAAGCTGCAGCTGCTGCATCACTGTCTAGACAAGCTTCATCAGACTCTGACTCTATCCTTTCATTAAAATCTGGTATTTCTCTAGGGTCACCATTTCATCTTACCCCAGACCAAGAAGAAAAACCTTTCACTAGTAATAAAGGTCCAAGAATTATTAAGCCAGGAGAGAAGAGTACACTGGAGTCTAAAAAAGTGGAATCAGAAAGTAGGGGAATCAAAGGAGGGAAGAAAGTGTATAAAAGTATGATCACAGGAAAAGCACGCTCTAATTCAGAAGTTTCAAGTTTGAAGCAACCACAACAGACAAGTGTGCCTTCAATTTCACGTGGTAGAACAATGATCCATATTCCAGGAGTTCGAAATAGTTCTTCAAGTACTAGTCCTGTTTCCAAAAAAGGACCCCCACTCAAAAACATGAACTCCAAGAGTCCCACTGAAGGCCAAAGTTTGACTAGTTCTCCAAGAGGGGCCAAATCATCAGTGAAACCTGAGCCAGCTCCTGTGACTAGGCAGCCATCAGGGTTGAACCAGAGTGGATCAAGTAAAGGACCTTCTAGATCAGGATCTAGAGATTCCACTCCTTCCAGACCTCAACAGCAGCCATTAAGTAGGCCTCTGCAATCTCCTGGCCGAAACTCCATTTCCCCAGGAAGAAATGGTATCAGTCCTCCCAACAAACTGTCACAGTTGCCAAGAACATCATCTCCTAGCACAGCTTCAACTAAATCCTCAAGTTCAGGTAGAATGTCATACACACCACCGGGCAGACAGATGAGCCAGCAAAACCTTACAAAGCAAACTGCCTTACCTAAGAGTACCAGTAGTATTCCACGAAGTGAATCTGCTTCAAAGGGATTAAACCAAACTCTCAGCGCTGGTGGATCAAACAAAAAGACTGACCTATCCAGAATGCCATCCACAAAGTCTAGTGGAAGTGAATCTGACAGATCTGAGAGACCTGTTCTCGTTCGTCAGTCAACTTTTATTAAAGAGGCTCCAAGCCCAACTCTGAGACGGAAATTAGAAGAGTCAGCTTCATTTGAATCTCTGTCGCCTTCTAGGCCAGATTCTCCCACAAGGTCCCAACTACAGACCCCAGTTTTAAGTCCTTCTCTTCCTGATATGTCTTTATCCACTCATTCACCTGGCCAAAGTAGTGGTTGGCGAAAACTAGCCTCTAATCAGAGCCCTACTACAGAATATGACGGGCGACCAGCAAAGCGTCATGACATAGCTCGTTCCCATTCTGAGAGTCCATCTAGGCTGCTGATCAACAGATCAGGAACGTGGAAGCGTGAGCACAGTAAGCATTCCTCATCACTTCCTCGTGTAAGCACTTGGCGGAGAACTGGAAGTTCCTCCTCAATCCTGTCAGCTTCTTCAGAATCCAGTGAAAAGGCAAAAAGTGAAGATGAGAAGCAGCTTGGAGGTTCTCTCCCTGGACACAAGCAAAGTAAAGAAATCCAAGCACCAGCAAAAGGTACTTGGAGGAAAATAAAAGAAAATGAAATTCCTCAGATAATGAATGATCCTCAGCATTCTTCTTCAGGTGCCACAAATGGCTCTGATTCCAAAACCCTCATCTATCAGATGGCTCCAGCTGTCTCTAAGACAGAGGATGTGTGGGTGAGGATAGAGGACTGCCCAATTAACAATCCTCGATCTGGAAGGTCCCCAACTGGAAATACTCCCCCTGTTATTGACAGTATTTCAGAGAAAGGGGGTGTGAATGGTAAAGATCCTAAAGAGATTCAAGAAAAGCAAACCCCAGGGAATGGAGGTGTTCCTGTTCGTACTGTTGGCTTAGAAAACCGTCTGAACTCTTTCTTTCAGATAGACAGTCCAGACAAGAAAGGCACTGAAACAAAGCCTCTGCAGAATAATCCCGTTCCTGCACCAGAAATTAACGAAAGTACTGTTAGCGAGCGTACTCCATTCAGTTCCAGTGGCTCAAGCAAGCACAGCTCCCCCATTGGTGCTGTGGCAGCAAGGGTGACTCCTTTCAACTACAACCCGAGCCGCAGGAAGAGCAGCGTGGACAATAGCTCTGCTCGGCCCTCACAGATACCAACTCCGGTGAATAACAGCACCAAGAAACGTGACACCAAGTCTGAAAACACTGACTCCAGTGGAACACAAAGCCCTAAACGTCACTCTGGCTCTTACCTGGTAACTTCTGTTTAAGTGCAACAAAAAAACAAAAAAAAAAACTGATGTATTATATACAGCAGCTACTTAGAAACTTTGTTTCAAATGAAACAAAAAAAATGGGGATTGATTTTTTGTTTGTTTATTTTGTTTTTATTTGTTGTAAATAGCTTTGATTCTTGTTAGATGGTCCTTGTTCTGGAAGCCATATTTGATAGTATACTTTGTCTCCACTGGTGATATTTTGCAGGAATACCTGATTGACAGTTTGGAATAAAATTGCTAAAGCAAGTGTATTTGTACAGTATGTTTAACATGTATTCCCATGTTTAACATGCATCTCATCCCATTATCCTTTGAATATTGCTTGTCGTTGAAATCATAGAATAGCACAATAGAAATGATGCAGTCATATTGCTTTACCAATAATTTCTAGATTACAGACCAACTAAACTACATCAGGGAAGAATTGGTATTATTTATGCAAAAAAAATATGCTCATGTTTAGTATTTGTGAGTTCATCTAACCCAATAATTAATCATGTGGCTGTGAAATTCACAGTAATATGGTTTCCGCTGAACAAGCTTTCCCAGCCTGCTTTTCTGCATGAATGGAACTAATGGTTCATTTTATGAAGTAATGATTAACATTTCTGTGGTCACATAATGTGCATAGATAGATATGGTGTAACAATTTACACTTTCTTTGTGCTCTGAAAAAGAAAAAGAAAAACGAACAAAAAAACAACTGTGTAACTGTAAAACCTTGAACAAAATTATTTTACCTGAATTAGATTTTATCTTAAAGTAGGTAGAATTTTTTTGCTATGCTGTATCTTGTTGTATATTCTGGTATTTGAGGTGAGATGGCTGCTCTTTTATTAATGAGACGTGGGTGATGTCTCAACAGAGACTAAAATGAACATTTCAGAATAAATTATTACTATATGTAAGTTGTGTGTGTTACTTCTGCATTACATAAAAATACAGGATTTTACTTTGAGATGTCACCATATAATGTGGTTGTATGCACTTAACACTTAAGGCCTGATTTAGGATAATCCTGCACCTCCAATATCTGTTCTTTCTTATCACTGGCAAATGGCTGTTGTAGGATGCTTTTAACATTTGCAGGATCAGGCCCTAGGTTTTCTGTAATATATATGTAATTGAAACAGTTTCACACATCTCAGGTGCATAACAAGGCTAAAGGCAGGGTATTTCCAGTAGCCACGCAGTATAATTGTTCTCATGACTGCAAGCCTGAAACAATATTGTATCTACAAATAATATTTGTAAAACAAAACATTTTTTGATTGGGGATATAATGTAGAATGTGAAATAGTGACTATAAGATGAAAATTTGCTTCTATTTGCGCTCTGTGGGTGGTTTTTTTTTTAATTTATTTATTTTTTTAAAAATTATGAAGGGAAAAATTTCACAAGAATCCCATGGCAGCAAGAAATTTGTTACCATAGTAGAAAAAGAATTTTATGCAAAATATGACATTTGCTGCCTTGAGCCTTTTGATGCAAGTATAGATTGTGCTAGAACAATGCTGGAAAAAAACAGATTTGTGCTTTAAAAATATAAATATAGTCTGAATTTAGATGAGGATTACTTCAAAGTAGTAACATGAGAGAACAGAACATTAACCATTCTGTGCATGTTTAAACAAACCATGAAATGAAATGGTGTATCGGTGTATTGTGTCTCAACTGGACTGTTCTAAAGGTAGCTTTCTAAATAACTGATATGTCAGAATGCCCTGATTTCAGGAAGCCCTGAAATAGAGCAACTTACCTTTATGGTAGCTTTAACACAGTTGCGGAGTGTATCACTTCTGTGGCTTTTGTACTTCTGATACTGAAAGGAATCAATTTAATTCATTATAAGTCATGCACTGATTTAGGAACACAATCAAGACACTATCAGCAGACAGAAGTCAATTTATATAGAAGCCAGTACCAAAAATATGTGTTTGGCAGAAGTGGTATCTTACTTGCTCTTTTGTTCTTTGCTTCCTGTCAGATTTTCTTAGAGACATGCCATGTTCCTGTATCACCTTGTGAACGTGTTAAGAAGCAGCACTCCTCATGTTAGCATTTGAAATATTTTGCATACAAGTTTCTTCATTAAACTTCTAATATGAATGAATATTGAGTGTCCTTTTAAAGATGAGACAGAAACAGATCATGTCATGTATTGAAAGTCAGGACTTCCTGCTGGAGTAGAATATGGAACTCCATCCTTGTTTTAAATTAAAGACCACTCGATATTTTTTTTTAATCATTATTTTGTTCTGGGCTTTTAACAACTAATACAAAAATATACTACATAATCCAAAATAGTTGTTTAATATGGCATTACATATTTGTCCTGTCAATTAAAGAATTAAAGGTAAACTCAGTCTCAAAAAAGAAATTCTGGTTTCAGATCTGTTACTGAAAAACTACTGAAATCAGTGTTTTTAATCAGAAGATAACCTGAAACTATAAATAATTGTATGCGTATCAAACACCAGAATGTCTTTGAAAATTATAGTGGCTTCTTGATATAGACTTGGGGATACTTCATGATCATTATAATTGGAAAGTTTCTCTTAGTATCCACTTAAGTAAACTATATTTGTAGCAAAGACAAGCTAGAGAAACTTTCCAACTATAAGGGTAGTGATACACTAAAATATGCTTCCCATGGGAGTTGTTGAATTTCCATTATAGAAGTTTTAAGAAGAGGTTTATGAAACATCTCATAGGGATGGACTGTAGTATATTTCATATTGCCTGTGTGCAGAGATGGGTGATCTTTTGAAATCTCTTCCAGATCAACATTTCTCTGATTCTTTATCTAAAATACTTAGTATCCACTAAGAGCCTTTCAGAATATTTAAAGACATCCATGATGTTTGATTTATGATGGGGATATAAAGTTATATTCTTTAAGCTTAACTAAAAAACAGATCCCAGAAATATAAAATCAAAGATACGAAAAATGGTTGCAATAAGTATATTTGGTCTTGGATTTTGTTAATGATATCAGAGTCACAGTAGTCAGATTTGATTTATGCTGCTAAAGATAACCTCTCGTTCCTTGGTTTTATTTGTATGAAGTTGCCACAGCAGGTAAGAGGACATTATTTAATGTCAAGGCAAAACAAAGAATAGCAAGGAGCTAAGGAAACCAAGACTCAATTTACTGTTCTGGGATGCACTGCCTTCCTTTCTACCAATTTTGGTAGAATTTTTTGTGACTTATGCTCAGACCTTTATTTGTCTTTGAATTAGCTTATCATATCTAGTGCATACCAAACTTACACTATACTGAAAAATAAGTCATAAAGCTCATTTCAGACTGTCTTCTAGCTTTGTGCTCTTGATGTTAAAAGCAGAGATCTGACCTCCCCACAATTTGTAATTAGTTCACTTTTTAAAATGTGCTTCCATTTTAGTTTCTTGCAGCGTGCCACGGTTAAGGTTACTGCTCAATTTCTGTGTAAGCTCTTCTGACTAAATATTGCAGTCTTTAAAGGGGAATTAATCTATTTCTATTTTTCATGTGCAGTTCTCTATTGAGAGTATTTTCTCCTGAAAGATTAAAGATAATGCTCACAGCTCTGTCAGATAGGACAGGTTAAAAACTGAAAGCCTTGCCATAGTTTCCGGATGAGACTGGAGTATTGTTTCAAGTAGGATTTGGCTGCAGAATACAAGTACAGTTTATGCTATAAATGTCAGTAAGCTGCAGTATTCTTCAACATAGACAAGTACCTCTAATGGCTTTGGGAAGTTAGCTGCGCTGTCTTTGGAAAAGGAGAAGGGAGATAAAAGGGACAGTTTCAGAGTGAGTCATATTGTCCTAGGGATGTACTTTGATTTTTTCCTCACTAAATTATATAAGCTGTACCAGAGAGAGAACAGCTTATGCACAAATTAATGAGGCATTATTTTGAAGTACACCAGTAGACCACAAAACTGCATAACCTTTGCCTGATAATCTGAAAACGGAATTATTTGATGTCTACTTTGGAGTACTTCACAGGTGTCCATCCCCTTGATTTCCTTAATAGAAGTTGATATTACCAACGAAGATAACTGTGTTAGCTTCCTCTTTCTTAAGGATAATGATCCATACTATTTCTAGAGCTGAAGAAATGGCATGTGCTGTTCCAAAGAAGTTTTCTTCTCCATTCCATGCTTCTGCCTATGAATCCTGGCTCTTACATGACCATTCAGTGGACTTGCTTACCTCTTACCTTCTCCCCTGATGGGATTAGTAGGATTAGTGCTGCTTGGATATGCTGAATTTGCTCAGTGCATAGTTGGACAAGTGCCACCTGTACCAGCAAAGTAAATAAAACAACTAAGGCTGGTTGAAAGAGGTTGAGATAGTTTACTTTCCAGGAGGTCACTGGATTGAGCCATTACAGGCAATTTTAAGCCTATGTGCCAAGTTTCAGAGCTTCACCTATTTTGACACAGCAAAAGCAAATGGAAGGTGGGGTTTTTTTTGTTTTTTGGTTTGGGTTTTTTGGTATTTTTTTTACGTAATTTTTGCCTAATGGCCTCTAGTGCTGTGCATTTAAATAACTTATATTTGGGTACGTCCTTAATCCTGGAAATTCTGACAACTAACTTCAGAAGTATTACATCAGTATATGGATGTGGAAAAGATACATTTCTTCATCAAAAATACCCCCCCCCCCAAAAAAAAAAAAAAAAAAAAAAAAAAAAACTCTACCACATGTAAACTTCTGGGAGGAGACTGTTTTTAGATTTGCAATATTAAACTTAATGCAGTAAATCCTTCCAGTGAAGAAATTTATTGCAACTATTGCTTTCCTAGAAGAGGTTTGAAGAGGGAGGTAACATTTCCCTTTCTTAATGAGGTCACTATTGTAGGGATGATCTGGAAAATGTTTAGGTGGACTCTTCATACAAAGAAGTTGTACAGTTACTGCAGTTCCTAGATGCCTCCCAAATGTCTTTCCCATCTAGCTTTCATGAAATAGTATATGAACAGCCATAACAGCATCACTAAAAATCATGTGTAGACTTCCACCTAAATATAACTTCCTACATCTACTGTAATGCCTTGCAAAGTTGGATCCACCTGTGCGACAGCTTTGTTCTTGACGAGATGTGTGATTTGGATGAGGCTGTGAATCAGAAGTGAAGTGTCAGTTAATGTAAAGCATGACTTTCTCCACATGTTTAAAACTCTGAGGACCTTTCTGATACCAAATTACCCAAGTGTATTTGCTCTCTGGTTCCACAGCCATCTCCTTTGCACTTTGACATTTAACCAGAAGAGCTGCCCACTTTTAATTTCATTTTAGAGAACACGTAGAAATAAGATTCCTGCATCATAGTTTCCTATATGCAGAATAACAATTTGTATCTGTAAATGTGTTTATAGAGAATGTTATGTAGCTAAGGTTGAGTTTTTAGTCAGAATGGTAAGTTAACTGCTTACGTGTTGTGTTTGGTTACATATTGGAAGTGCAAGGGAATTTGGTGTGGTGCTTTAAGAGTTCACAACATAACTAATGCAGGTGTCAATTAACTTGTGATGCCAAGATGAATTTTCTGCTGTCAAGTTTCAGTTTACCAGATGTGCTGTTTACTTACTCTAAGATTGGGGAACACCTCCCTTGTAGTTTTGCAAATTACCTTTCTTAGGAAATTTCCACACAGTTACAGGCTTTTGTATTAGTGAATTTCTGCCACTTCAAGATTTAAAGAAATTATTCAAATTTTGCTGTGTGTGGAAACATCCTTTGCTTGAGTGGCTGTGGAATTGCAATTAGAATATCAGGAAGAGTAGAGGGAGCTAGTTCCCTCAGTAAAATGCACTTCTGTCCAGAGCTCAAGCCATACATACAAACAGTATATCTAATGCCATCCTTTCTGGTGGGATCTAACATGAATAAAGCTTGTGCTGGTTCTCTGCAAGTAAACTGTCATCCTGTGAGATCAGATGAATTTGCCCACCTGTAAGTGTTGTTTCTCTTGAACAAACTCAGCCCACAATTATCTTTCCTTCAATTTTGTTGTTTGCTTCTGCCTGAGATGCATTACTGTTTATATCCTAACTCTGTAATTAATTCTTTCTTCAATTATTCTAATGTATTTTGTTTCACAGTATACTTATTCTGAATTTAGTCTTGCTATGCATAATTTATTTATTACTTGCAGTGTTACATAAAATATCCTCCTGATTGCACCTTGTCAGAGTGGAATTGTTTTCTTGGCTACTACCGAAAGTTAGGTGTCTGTCCACTGTATTAGAAATATGATTTCATTTTAAAAGGTATTTGTTGTTAAGACACTTCAGTAATTCAGTATATCAGAACAAATGCTCTAAAAAAACCTACACATTTTCATTTTAGTGATATTCACATTTCAGATAAATAAGTGGAAAAAAGAAGCCTGAAAACCTGGTTCACCTGTAGAGTTCTCTGTTCTCTTCCATGTTTCAGCTTAGAAGGAACTGCACAAAACAAAATCTAATTCTGACACAATATAATCCCATAATCCCTCTTACTTAAAAAAGATTCACAAGGCTTATTTCATTATGACTCATAAGCATAGCAGAGACTAATTACAAAAATCTTTCTTTCCTCTAAAGAATGAATTCTTTAGTCCCTGATTAGACTATTAAGGGACCTGGGTTGATAAATTCCCAACACACAGACATATATATATTTATATTTGCATACATATTTTACACTCCCCTATTCACTTTAGACTTTGACAAAGTATTTAAACTAAAAAAAGGGCATTGTTGCTGATTACTAAGATCCCTTGTTTTCTAATATTTGTACCACTTTTTCATATTGAGTTCTAATTTGAGGACTGATTTTCAAGTTGTTCTAGAAAAAAAATACACTTAAGTCTTTGTTTATATGCAGAAAATTGCTTTGCTAGACGTGTAAATGTTTTATTAAAAATAATATTTTTAAAGCATTATAATTATAATCTGCAATTTTAAATCAGTAGAGATCACAAAAACAAGGGGACTTTGAGTGATATTTGTATTAAATACAAATGAAGGTAGGCTAAGCCTAATTCTGACCTTTTTTCTCTTAACAGTCCTCTGCAGAAAAAGCACATTGGTAGCAGGGAAGGGCTTGTGCATCTTACATGACTATTGCTAAGGTCTGGGATGGCACACATTCACACTGGAAGTAACTGGATGAACACATCAATAGATGTAAAAGTTAAACCGTAATATAAGAAAATTCCCAATTTTTATTATTTTTTATAGTAGTATTTTGTTATTCCATTGGATGATGAAAAGGAATTGGCATCCTTTTTTTCCTACTACACTGAGCTGAACTGCTGTGATGGAGTATTGGACACTTCTAAGTGTTTTAAGTGACATTGTTTAACCACAGTTGGCAATCAAGCACTACCCAGCCACTCACTCCCCTCTGTGGGATCGGGGAGACAATCAGAAGAGTAAAAATGAGAAAACTGTAGATTCAGATAAAGACAGTTGAATAAACAGAAAAGGAAGAAAATTGTGATGTTCCTAATAATAATAGAGAATATACAAAACAAGTGAGTCACAATATAGTTGCTTACCAGTTGCTGACTGATTCCTAGGCAATTCCTGAGCATGAGCCTCCAGCCCACTTTCTCGACAGGCCTCAGCATGAGGCCGTAAGGTCTGGAAATATCCTTTTGGCTGGTTTACATGTCCCCTCTCAACTTCTTGTGCCACTCAGCTCTCTTCCTGGCAGGGCATGAGAAACTTATTCTAGCAACAAAAACAGTGCATTTTCAACATTCTCATACTAAATTCATACCACAGTACTATACTACTTACTAGAAAAAAAATTAACTATCCCAGCCAAAACCAGAACATAAAACACTTGACTTGTTAGAAGTGAAAATCTAGTAGAAGTGAAAGCTATGAATTCAGAGGAAATACTGTATTACTGTATCACACACAGGTAACTGATGGTTTCTTTTGATCTTGGAAGCTGGCTGTACACAGCTGTGAATTTACACAGCTGTCAGCTGCTTTACAAAGCTAAAACAGAAGGATAAAGAATGGGTATAAAACTGAGCTCCATACTTAAGAGATAGTCTTTGCAATCAGAAGGAATGAGAGATGGTTAGAAATCCACGGTTTTCCACTTTGCTAGTTCCATTGTGGCCAACTAATAGGGATTTGTATAGAATTTTGGCAATGTGGTGCCCAGCATTCTCCTCAGGATCTTAGTGAAACACTGTATATATTGTTTGCTGTACTTCCTCCATTAATTCACGCAAGTCAAGTTTTGGGTGTAGGTGACATAATCCAAAGGACTTTTAGATCCAAACACTCAGGCTGGTTGTTTCAAGGCCACTTGTCAGCTGCTCTTACACAGATTGAAACATATAAGCCTCAAGTGGGTTTAGAACATCCCACGCTCCTTAAATAAGCTATTGACATTTATAGTCCTCTGCCACTAAGATGAAGAGAAGTGGTGCTTCTGCTGATTCATACAGAATGCTCTGTTGACATTCTCTGTATGGGCATGAGGTAGTGCCTCTTCTGATAACACTTATGTAGCAGAAGGATTCTGGATTGTTAAAACCGAAAGGCAGTCTATGGATTTAAAATCACAGAAACACAGAATGGCTTGAGTAGGAAAGGGACCTTAGAAATCATCCAGTTCTGTGTTGAAACTCTGCCATAAGCAGGGACATCCCTTGCTTTGGGGAAATGATGCATACAGTCTTGTAAAAGTGGCAATTAGTGGTTAATTCTGCGTATTGAAGTCTCATGGTAAGTAAATACCAGCAAAATGAAACTAAACGAAAAACAGCATCATTTTCTCTCTATGCTGTTGAAAATTTAGTGTTGGACGGACCTGTTACTTCAAACTTGAGTCATAATTCATGAAGTATTTTTCACAATGAAAGTTTTGTGGGTTTTTTCACAGCCCTTATATTTTACTTAAAAATATCCTCCTGGAATTCTCATTTACAAAAACTGAAGCAAATTCTTCCCATGTTGCTCCCTTCCCTTCAGTGACCATTGAACAAATCACCATTTCCCTCTACATCCCTGTTCTGTCTTTTATCTGCAGTCCACTACAGAGCTGTTCCACCAATCCAGGTGAAAATCTGCCTTGTCCTTGTGAAAAACAACTGCTCACTTTGAAAATGTAAAAAGGTTTATTAAACCTCAACAAAAATACAACAAAGGACTACATAAGGAAAAAGCTGCAGCACTGGGAACTGCCCCTCCTGCATACCACATGGCCAGTTCATCTTCAAGATGGATGCTCAGTCTTCTATACTCCTGGGGGTTACATCAGCCAGCCTGGCCCCTCCCAAAGTCTGTCAGTCAGTTCTTCTTTGCCATTTATCAGTGGAGACTGCTTTCTTGTAACCTGACTGGAGATCAGGTGTTGCCATGCTGCACGCCCTAAGCACCAAGCTCATCCATTCCCAGCTGCCCCAGGTAAGGGACACACATGCACACTTTCTTTCTACCTGTCCTAGACAATCCAGGCTGCCTGATGGTAACAATACAGGGCGGGGAAAGGGAACAATAGGGAGAACAGAGGACATCTAAATTACAATAATATAACTATACATTACTAGAGCTTTTATTAATATTCACACAATAGTTATCTTTTAATTGTGAGAGCAAATCATCTCATTATCCGTCTCTAACATCCTGAATAACTTCACTAGTGCTATTATTATATAGGTATTTTTAGCATGTTTAGACTATGGAGTGTAGCCTCAAGTGAGAAGAAACTGAACATGGATGCAATGTTTGAATAAGAAGGTGTATGTGACACTTCCAGTAAAACACTGTGTCACATACAAACTGTGTCACCTCAAATCATCCCCATTTTCTTGGGTTCCCACTTCCAGTTAGGGCATTTGCATTTACCATAGGTGAAGTGCAGCAATCTATCACAACCGCTTTGAATTGCTATTTCATATTTGTAGAGGGCTCTTTTTGCTGGGTTGTTTTGTTTGGGAAGGGTTTCCTTTGAGGTTTGAGAGGTTTTTTTGTTTGGTTTTGTTGGGGATTTTTTTTGTTATTTTTCTTCCTGTTATGATTAAGGGGGTAATTCATGCTGGAAATGTCAGATTATTAATGTAATATAAAATAAAGCTTTAAGATCATGCCAGCAAAGGGGAGAGGGTGATTGCCACACAGGACAACTCGCAGCCGAGGAGGAGGTGCATCATTAACGTAGGTAGAAAACCTAGCCCGCACAGGAGATGGGCACTCCCCGATGGCATGAACGAGAAAACACCCAGTGGTGCTGTCCCATGTAGATGTCCACCTCAGACCGACAGGACTATCACGGACATACCTCTGAATGAAAGATTCCGGGAACTGGAGACCGATACACATCAATTCCCGGAGTAGCTTTGTCCAGCACAGGACAGAGAATAGACACTGCATGAATATGGAGGACACCAGGAGGGGACAAAGGGACTCTGCCGCGGGCAAGAAAAAGAGTATAAAAATCGAACTTTGCCAGGCCTCGTTGGTGAGCAGGGGGATTCGGTGCAACAGAGGCCGGATCATCGTTCTGATCATCACCCACTCCGATGCCGGGGTCGGTGCTACTTTTTGATTGTTGGTGGTCGGGACTGTATATCAGTCATGAATAAATTTAATTTTTATTTTTGATCTAATTGGCTGGATCAATTTTTACCTATAACATTCCCCAAACACCATTAACAGTAAAAATAGAGTCTCAATGAGGACACCTGACTTGCTGGTTGTTAGGGATATGATAGAAATTCGGGGATTCGGTGCGATACAGGTAGGATCTGCGTTCAGCCAACCTGTATCCCGGGGTCTGCGCTGTCATTTTTATTGGTGGCTGTCGGGACTGTAATATGGTCACAAATAAATTTTTTGGTTTTATTTTTATTACGATTGGGTCAATTTTTATTTTTACTTATAACACTGTTGACAGTGTATACAGAGACAAAATTCTCTGCTTTAGGGTTTTATAGTGTAATTTTTATTCTCTGCCCCTTCCCTTCCACTGCAGTGGTTACAGACACAGGAATAACGTCAGCAAGTTATACACAGCTTTCCGAGACCAGTATCCCTGCTACTGCTCTCCAAAGGCATTATCTGCATTCTTGATGTTTTGCTGCAGATGTGTACAAGTCCTATCCTCACCAGCAATTGTACTTTCTCTTCATACTGCTTTAAATTGTTCGAAACCTGTGAAATGTTGAGTGCTCCATTCAATTTCTGAGTCCAGGACCAGCAGATACTTTGGAAATGCATGCAGCTACAGCATGCCTGAGCTGGAATGCTTTGTGACCTACTTCTGTCTCTGAATTCCTCAGGCTGGAAATATGCAGAATTCAACTTTGAAATGTATTTCTTATGGCACTAGAACAAATGCAGTGATTGGATGCCTTATACTCAGTGAAGTCATTGCACAGTGATGATGGGAATTAAACTGACATGTCTCTACTCACTGCTTCATTTTAGTCATCCTGGTTTCAAGATATTGTGAATTCTAGCACCTATAAAGGAGATGGGTAAGTAATAAGAAGACCTGCAGGAAAAAAACCCCGTGCTTCCCCTGTGTGGTCAGTTATGTTCACCATGTGACCCAGCCTGTAATTCCACAAACTCCATTTCTGACAAATTTTAAATTATTTTTCCATCTGAAAAAGATATGGAAAATAATTTTTGTCTTTGTACCCTTTCTATTTCACAAATGCTGACACACGCTATGTATCTTTTGCAACAACTAAATTTAAATATTGTTTGCCAAGATAAGCCATTAATATGTTGGTATTTAAAAGCTACATGAACTTGAAGAAAAAAATAACAAGCAACTGTCGAATAATACAACATTAAAATACACAAAACCTTTCTCAGTGCCCTCAATTAGGTGGACTGACTGAGGGCAATCTTAATATGTAATGATGGTAGTTATAAACTGCAGCTGTGTTCACTGCCTTTAACATACTATCAGAGCACTGTTTCTCAAGGAGATGCACCAGAGGAGATTTCACCATGGAGATTGCATTGCAATCTAACTGAGAGACTAAAACCATTACAGAAATCTAAGGGAATAGTATGGAATAAATTTTAGTATTTTTTCATTAAGTTTTAGCCTATTTTTCAATTTTAAAAAATGAAGCTGTGGCAATGCCAAATAAATGTTTCTTAGCATTACTTCCTAAAAGATTAGATTTGATTGTTCTTCAATTCAAACCCTGCTAGAGCACTGTCCTGCAGAGAGAGATTTATGTTTATAACCTTTTGGTGGGTTCAGACCTCTGTGTTCCAGAAGAAAAGGGCAATGCATACTGTTTAAACCAAATGGCAGTAACAAGATGTAGGATAACCACATTTCATACAATAGTCAGATCATTAATGTGCCCTGCACACTTCATGGCTGCACATGAAGATGTGCCTCACACAGAGACAATGAATATATTGTACCTGGTTTGTCCACATTCGCCCTGTGCATTCACCCTATGCAGTAACACCCCTCTCCTCCCTGACAGCCCACGTCTGTCTTGTTAAAAGCAGGTGACAGCAGTTGACAGAAGAAACTTCTGCCCATGTTGGCTGAGGCATAGATTTAAGCAGTGACAACCTGGACAACAGGACAATTCCCAAGGTAATGGCAGCTCTTGACACTTCTGAAGTGGCAGTGATCTCAATAAAAAGTCATTCAATAGAAAGACCACGGTGTGCAAGGAATGGAGATTTAAAATAAAAACACTGCAAAGAAAGAAAAGCACAGGAAATCCATTATCAAGCTACTGCTAACAAGAGGAGAACGTTTTGTTGCTAAGCAACAAAATATCTAAGTAATTATTTGTAAATGGATTACCTCTTAGAAAGCTACACTTTCCTCTGTATCAGTCACTTCGATGGTAATCTGGAGATAACCCTCAAAAAAACTGTCTTTAGCACTGGACAAGTATTGCATAAAAAACTTCCTTCATAACCGGCACAACTCATTTACATAACCTTGTTTTTCAGCTGAGGAGCTTGTTGAGTCATGTTTGTGAGGAGCTGCCAAGTTGCTGAGCTGGTCCCAGAGAGCCGCTTCCAAAAGCTGCTTGCTCCTGCTGATGTGACACAGTTGTGCTGTTTGTGTTTTCTGCAGCACTTTGCACAGTGCATTCATTCAGACAGAATGAGACCAAAGACTGAAGACAAAAAAATTCCTCATCATTCGAAAACCTGAATAGACAATAACTTTTTAATCTGTGCCACCCAGAATCCTTCTGAAGCTTCTCTGTAACTCTTAACTCTGCCAAGTTTTCATGAAAGGTATTTGCAGTTCTCCCTTGGGGAAATCACTGTGTTGCACTTGGGTCTTAGCATTCCCTCTTCTATATTTCTTTGCCAGCTGGATATGTTGGTGGAGCAGAAAAATTAAAAAATACACCGACACAGAAAAATACTGAAGAGATACCTCCAGTTCTTTGTCCTGGTACATTGCTGCTGTATGAAGAGTGCACAAAATATGACAGGTGAAATACACAGGGTGACCGAATGTTGAGGCTGGCAGGGACCTCTGGGTGTCATCTGGTCCAACTACTGCTCCAGCAGGGCCACCAAGAGCTGGCAGTCCAGGATCACTCCTACATAGCTTTCCAGTATCTCCAAGGATGGAGACATCGCCACCTCTCTGGGCAGCCTGTGCCAGTGCTCGGTCACCCTCACAGGGAGAAGGAATTTCCTGATGTTCAGAGGGAACCTCATGTGTTTCAGTGTGTGCCTATCACCTCTGCTGCTGTCACTGGGCTCCTCTGGAAAGAGCCTGGATCCGTCCTCCTTGCGACCTCCCTGCAGGAGTTTATGTACATTGGTGAGATCCCCTGAGACTTTCCTTCTCCAGGATGAGCTGCTCTGGTCCCTCTATGGCCTTGGTGACCATTCACTGGACTCCCCATTGTGTCCATGTCTGTCTTGTCCTGGGGAGCCCAGTGCTAGGCCCGGCACTCCTGGTGCGTCCTCCCCAGCGCTAAGGGGCAGAATCACCTCTCCTGCCCTGCTGGTAACACTTCTAGTGGTGCAGCCCAGACACCACTGGCCTTGTCACAGCGGTGTCAACAGGCACACATTTGCTGGCTTATGTTCAGATCGGTGTCCAGCAGGAGGCCCAGGGCCTTTCCTGACAAACCACTTCCCAGTGTGGCACTCCCCACCCGTGCTGGTGCCTGGGGCTGCAGGACTTGGTTCTTCCCACGCTGAACCGCCTGAGGTTCCTGTCAGCCCCTTTCTCCAGCCTGTCCCTGTCCCTCTGGACAGCGCCACGACCCTGTGGTGTATCAGCCCCCCTCACGGCTTGGTGCCACCAGCAAGGACGCCCCACTGCTGTGTCACCATCGCTGAGGGCCCACCTGCCCCTCATCCACAGCCTTCATGAAGGTGTGACACAGGACTGGACCCAGTACTGACCCCGCAGTTTTTCCGTTAAGCTTTAGTCTGTTTTTCTCGTGTAATTGTACAGGAAGCTATGGTAATACCAAACAAACATTTCCCGGGATTTCTTAGATAAATCGTTCTTTGATTCAAACGCCGCTAGAGCTCTGTGAGTAAAGGCGGCTCGGCGCCCTCCGAACACACTTTACGTCGCCCACCGCCACCCTCTGGGCTCATATTTCACTGGCGCCTGCAGCCCATTGTTCAGGCTGTGTGTCACAGCGTTTCCACACACGCCCAGACCTCTAACCCATACTTCCCGCCCCCACTTCCTCAGCCTGGCGGAAGTTGCGTGCACGGCCTCGGCGCTGACGTCGCTCATTCTCACAGGCTGCGGCTTTTGACAGATAGCCCCACTGACCAATAGAATCTGGCATCGGGCCGTCGGGGGCGGGCCCTCTCCGCCGCCGTGGCGCGGGGCGGGGTGGGGGAGGCGCTGCTGTCATGGCCGCTGCCGCCGGCGCTGTGTCCCCGGCGGACAAGGAGAGGTACCGTGTGCACGGCTTGTGTGGGGTCTGGTCCTTCTGGCTTCGTTTGCTTACATGTCATTCATGGCTCGCGAAAAACAAAACGCGAGTGGCGGAAGGGGTGGTGGTTTCAATCCCCGTGGAGCGAGGGATGATGGGGTTGAAATTAAATTCCTGTGGGACAAGAGGTGGTAGTGACACTTGAGTGGCTGGGAAGTCAGTAAGGAGACTCAAATTCCCAGGCAGAACCTAGAGCTAGTCGGCCCGTAAAGATGGCAGTAGCAAAGCGTGGAGAACACTTCTGGACAAGAGAAGGAGAAAACAGTAGAAGTTGAGGTGATTTGGGCTGGATTTTAGAGGCAGCCAGGAACCTTGTCACTCCCTTGTCGTTCAGCTAATTGGAATCTGTCTGCACCATATGTTTTACTAATTTTAACTATTTTCTTATGCTCTCGTAGATCCTTATTAAAATCAATGCGAGCCTTCTTCCACATCCCCTTGGTCTCAGCTAGTTGGTTTTTTTAATTGTCGAATTAGTATAATCAAGGTTCTTTCACGCTAATCCCTTGTATGTGCTTGACAGGTGTAAATCTAATGAAAAATCTTTAAGCAGGTTTCTAAGAGCACAGTGTTTCAGTAGCTTTTATAAATGTACCCAAATCTGTGGTGATCTCTGTATGAATAAAAAGAAAAACACAAAAAAAAAAAAATCAGAGAACTCAGCTAATAGTGTAGTGAAATCTTTTCAGAAAATGTTGATTCTTTTCAGGGAAACACGTGTGTTCCATACTTTAAGATTGTAACAAATAGGTCAAAAGGTTCTATTTCAGCCTTGTGGTTTTGGTCGGTTTTTTTTTTTTTTTTTCTTCCCTCAGAATGGGTAGTGCCATGCCTTGTACGCATAGTGCCCCAAAAAATGGTGTCATGCAGTGTCCATGATAACTCAAAGTGGGATTTTGCATCATCTTATTAAGCAGTCTGGGGAAAACAAATGGTTTTTATAAGCTGCTGTGGGAATTTCTGGGTTGTAGCCATGACATTTATTTTCTGTTTTACTAGGAAAATACTGCATAAGCATTAAGGAGTTGATATAGCTTGCTTAAAACTCACTGTTTTCTCTTAGATTCATATGCATTTATCCAGCTTATTTGAATAACAAGAAGACAATAGCAGAAGGAAGAAGAATACCTATAGACAAGGTAATTTCCTGGGCAGCCAGGAAAATAGGACATTTTGTTTTGCATGCAGCAGTGTGTAGAGTGCTGGAAAATACACCTCTTTGATCTTTCCATTCCCCCCATGGCATGGAAACAACAGTTTGAAGGTAACATCATGCCAGCATGTGAATTTAGTAGGAGAACCCTGAGCTGAAGTGTTTGCTTTCCTGGGAGCAGCACCTTGAGCTAGAAAGTGAAGTAATGAGGAGCTGAATACACTCAGCTGCCTACACAGGTAGTTTGCAGAATTTGAAAGCAATGCACAGAAGAGTAGCTAGCTAATGATTGGGTTCTGGTGACTGACCATATGAGCCTATACTCTGTGTCCATGTGACACACAGGCATGGTAGGTACTGCTGCTTTGGATCTGTCCAGAAATAGTTTTTTGTTATGTCACTCTTTTGTAGTAATTTTAGCAAGCAGTTCTGGAAATACAAAGGGCTTTCCTTACTGCTTAGAATTTGGGTTTTTTTTAAAAATGAAATCTTTCTTGAGTGTGCAAGTTGGAATCTGCTGCCCTGTGGATAGAAATTTTGTCGTTTCTCCTCCCTCAGTCCTTGCTGTAAGTTTGCTTTTGCTGATTCACAGCTTTTGGTATCTCCTTACATACAATAACTGTTAATTGCAATTACTTTTTCTAATTATTTAACTTGCTCCCCTGTTCTAGTGAATTCTGTCTCGTCTTTCTTGATGTCAGCTCTTTTTTAAATTTTTTTATGTTTTCTAAAGCACAGCATCACTGACAAATGACTTCTACATTAGATTACTAGCTTCTCTTTCCCTGTCAGCTTTTCCTAATTACTGAGTATAGGGTGGGAAACTGGTAACTATGTTTTTTTATTGTCAGGTCATAATTGAAAATTAATTAATTTTAACACCTTGTTTCAACAGGCGGTTGAAAATCCCACATCTGCAGAAATCCAAGATGTATGTGCAGCAGTAGGATTCAATGTGTTACTAGAGGTAATTTAAAAAAACATGTCCCCACAAACAAAAAACCTCCAATTTCATAATGCATCTTTGTTCTCTCATCATATCTTTTTTTAATAAGTTGTGGTTCAGAAGTTTTGTTACTAGCTTTGCTTGCTTTATGTGGTAACTGACCATAATCATGAAGTAAATGTTGGAAAAGTGATGCAAGTCAGGAATATCTCAGATCTCTCAGACAATGTGACTTTTAAAGCTTATAAAAAAATTACTTCTGTTTTACCACCCTTCTTAGAAGACTTTACTGCATGCTTGAAAGTGTGTCAGAATAAAAGCTGTTCTTGCAAGCTGCAACTCTGCAAATTAATCTTTTAAAAACAAATGTTTTTAATGGAAGGCAATGACCTTTGAAATTAGTCTTGTATAGGAATAGGATTCTGATAATTGGAATCTTTGGTAGTCCTTTGGAGTTATGTTTCAGCCAGACAGTGTTAGCTTTTCATTGCAGTACGTGCTTGCTCTTTAAATAGTTTATTGGTTACTTTTTCCTTAGGGAATGAATTTGGATTTCTAGAGCGGTAACTTCACACATCGTTTTCTGAAGTAGTTATTAATTTGTAATAGTTAGTGTTAGTTACTAATAGAATAGCCAGTGTTGTTTTTTCTAAGAAGAATATAGGTCTTCATCCAGAGGTATTCAGAAGCCTGGTACAAAATCAGTTTGTTTTTCAGAAGTATCTGCACAGTGCACACCATCTGTACTGAGAAACCTGTGATGTTTCATCAAAAATGAAGGCTTTAATTAGCCAAAAGGAGTGATTGTGACCTGTCACTTGCTATCCCTAGGTGTCCAGAAAGGTTTGTAGCAGTGGAGATAAAACAAAAACCTGTGCCCCTGTGGTCCAGACCACAGGGGACACAAAATGGTCCCTGTAACAGTTTACTCACAAAATTGCTCAGTACCAGGAGTTGTTTTCAGGAGTGCCTCTGCAACAGTTGTGTCTTCCAGTCATGGAAGTCATAATGTTCCATGATATAATAAATTTATAATACATGTTATAATACATTTCTCCTTTTTTATGACAGAAAAACAAGATGTATCCCAGAGAATGGAACAGAGATGTGCAGTACAGAGGTAGAGTACGAATCCAGCTCAAACAAGATGATGGCAACCCATGTTTACCTCAGTTTCCAACACGTGAGTAGAGTGCCTGGGTTTAAGTACCGTACCTGTTAATAAACCAGAAATACTTGGTTTATTTTATGTTAATAGCTTGCTTAATTAGTTTTAACTATTATAAATGCTACAGTTTACCATTAAATCTCATTGCTTGTGTAAGTCAACAAAATTAAGTTGACTTAAGTTGAGCAATGAGTAGAGTTTGTAAAATTCTGTTGCCTTTGATTCTGCTGCTTCTGCAGCAGTGTCATTGGAGGGGCTTGTGGAGAACATTGTGTGATTGCTGCATTGAACAAAGCATCTGTTCAGTTTTGGCTTACTGTTTTGTTGACATTTAAAACAGTTTAGTTCTTAAATGGCTAAATTCAGCCATTTTCTTAAGATACATACATCATCTGGACATCAGAGTGGATGCTAAATTGATAAAATACAATACTGAGTTCAACTGAATTTTCTACTGGCCATTTTCATAAATTAACAATGAAACAGCTGCCCTTAACTAATTAATACAAATTGTTCATCTTGAATGACAGTTTCAACTTTTGCATTTTTTCTGAAGATGAATCCCTATGTAAAAAAAAACCAGTATGTATCTTAAGGAAAAAGAAGAGTGCTGGGTGTACAATAGCATAAGAGTGCTGATAGAGGGAGATGATTTAAAAGCAGAGTCCTGCTGGAGGGCAGCAGTGCCTTTCTAAAAATTCATGTAGCTTTTGCTTGATCATTCTGTCCCCAGTGTTCTGGACCAGTAGGCTGTGGAGGGAAACAGTAGCAAGAAGTATGTGGACACTTCAGAGATTGTGAGGTTATGTGGCTTTTCCAAACTACTGTGATATTTATTAGTCCTGCTTCTTCTTCTTTTTTTTTTTTTTTTTTTCCCAAGAATTTTTCACAAGCTGCTTGCTGTACAAGGGGAAGGAAGCAGATCGTCCAGGCTTTATATCCATTCTTAACACAGCAGGCATGCATTGATCTCTCCCTGTATTTTAGGAAAATCAGTGATGCTGTATGCTGCAGAAACCATTCCCAAACTGAAAACAAGAACTCAGAAGATGGGAGGTAGTGATCAAAGCCTTCAGCAAGGAGAGGGAGGCAAGAAAGGTAAAGGGAAGAAAAAGAAATAAATTAATGTCTGGAGTCGCTGTTGCATCGCATAGTTGTACTTACAGGCAGTACAGATGGACACCATGTAGCGACTTTGAAGTGAAGAAACAAGCAAGAAGTGAAGAGCTGAAGCTGAGTAGAGCTGCCTGCTTTTCTTGGAACTGGAATGCATGTAACTGCCTTGCATCTGTGTAACAATAAATCTCTTTTCACACACAACCTGCACGTCTGACATTAGCACCCATGTTAAAAGGAAGAATATAAGAATATAAATAGGGTGGGTGGCAGAACTATTTTTTCCAAAAGAAATATGCACCTTTTGAAATCTGGTTGCCTTAGTAAACCATTTATTTATGATAGTGAAGCAATTGTCTTTAATTCTGTGCTATGCTATATTAGGAATAAGTTCTTTGCCATGAGTGTAGTGGAGGCAGAGGTTGTACAGACAAGTTGTGGATGCCCATTCCTGAAAGTGTTCAGTCCCAGGCTGGAGGGGACTTTGTGCAACCTAATTGTTACGGTTTCACCCCAGCTGACAACTAAGCACCATCCAGCCAAGTGATGCACAATACAATTATTCACCACCTGCTGACTGATGCCCAGCCCTGCTTCAACAGTGATCATTGCCTCCTGGCCAATCTCCCCCTGTTTATATACTGGACAGGCTAATCTGTGGTATGGAATATCACTTGGGCCTGCTAAGGTCACCTATCCTGGCTTCTTGTCACACCCCCTCACTGGTAGAGTGTGAGGCACTGAAAAGTTCTGGATTTAAGGTAAGACTGCTGAGGAACAAGCAGAGCACCAGGGTGTTATCAGTATTATTCTCACATTGAATCTAAGATACAGCACTAACAGCTGCTGGGAAGAAAATCCACTGGATTGCAGCTGAAGTCAGGACTGCAGGCATCCCTTATTCCACACAATTTCTGTAATGCCAGGTCCCACTTCCCAAAACCTCATCACTTGTCTCTTTTGGTCCATATACACACACAGATAAAAAATCCCTTAAATTATGGACCATCCCTGTAAAATCAACTTGAGCTCACTGGGTGCATGGCCCTGGGCTCCATCTGTCGGAACCAGTTTTCCGGCAGGAGAGTTGTGTGGTGTTGGACCGTTGCATGTGGAAAGCAGTCCTGCATGCATTACTGCTGTGCTCATGGTTCCATCAAAGTTCATTCTTCATTAATGTGTGACCAAAAGGGAGTTGGGGTCAGAGCCCCAAATCCAGCACAGCACAGACAGGCACCATGGGGAGGCCAATGTGGTGATGGGCACAGGGCCATCATAGAAGTGATAATTCACAGTGTTACACAGTAATTAATTTAATTCATTGGCTATTCTTTCCCAAAACCAAGTCCCTTTGACTACCGGACTTTTCCATCCTTTCACAGGACCCACCACGTACATCCAGGTCCCTGAGCAAGAACAGTCCCGGGGATAGGTTTACCTTTGCCTGATGTAGGGATAACTCGGACTGTTTTCCCCAGCATGTTTCTAATGTTCACTGCAGGAACTTTATCCCATTGTACAATAAGCAAAAGTTTAGACTGGGCCACACCAGCTGGTGGGCGATCCCTGGGTGTTGACTGACCAGGTGGCCTTTGCTAAATGTGCACCCCAGGATGTGAAGGTTCCACCACGCACTGCTCTCAGTGTGGTCTTTTACCATCCATTGCATCATTTCATCTTTCCAGAGGCTGATGCATGACAGGGAATGTGATATTCCCACACAATGCCATGCTCTTTGCCCCAAGTGTTTACGAGGTTGCTTTGAAAACTAATCCTATTGTCTGACTTAATTATTTCTGGTGTACTGTGCCCCCATAAGACCTGCTTTTCAAGACCCACGGCAGTGGTGTGGTACAGGGGGTGTTTCCAGCCATCCAATGGTTGATCCCCCAACTGTGAACACTCTTGCCTTGGTAGATTTGGGGGACTGGTAACACTCAAGCTGCCTGGCCCCACCATACTGACATTTCAGCTATCATCCTCCATGCCAGAGAGGCTTTAATTGCACTGCCTGTTTCACATCCATAACCTCTGGGATAGTGTCCATGCTCAAGTCCATCCTTCAAAGTAGTTTAGCCAGGACAGGACCCTGCCCATGTTGCCCCATGATTCATTCCAGAGTGATGTTGGTTTCTGGAGGAAAGGGCTGTCTGTGTGCACACACACATCCCTCCTGCCCTCTTCTTACTGTTAGGGAGAATTCTTGCTTTTCAGTGTAAGCAGTTATGCAGATTCTTTAAAACAGAAATGTTTAGGAGAGGAAGTTCTAAGGATGTAATTGACCGTGGTCATATAGAAATGCCTTCGGGGTGGGGGGGGCGGTTCTGGTGATGTGAGAGTTTATACGAATTATCTTTAGAGTGTCTGGCCTAAATTTTTAGAAGTCAGTTAAATGGTATCCCTGTGAGCTGACGAAATGCCATGGGATATGAGATGTAGAAACAGTTGCTATATGAAAAGGGTTTTTTGTAGTGGAAACAACTGGACAGGGTTAGAAGTTATTAAGGCACATCCACTCTATTATAGAATTAGGGAAATGCTACAGTTAGTTGCAACCTGGGGAAAAATATGAGGAATGGAAGATACACTTGTCATATAAAAGACTATAATTGCCCACAGATTGTTAAGCTCAAATTATTCCTGGATACTGCTGAGTGATGAGTAATTTTTCTGAAACTTTAAATAATAAAGTGAGAGCTCTGTAAAAAGTTACAATCACATTATGCTTTACTTTTGTAAATCAGAGCTTTAGACTATAGACAGCTGAAAAATGTGGAGGTTGAGCCTTGTGGGATATAATTTACTGTGGTCTGAAATTAAATACCTTCAGAAACAGTCTGGCCTATTTGTGTATGTGAGAAAGAATCTTAGTGGCATTGCTTATCAAACTTTCTTGATCTAAGAACACAAAATACTAAAGCTATTTTAAAGTCTAGTGATCTTGTAAGTAAAGACAAGAAAGACTTCTGAAAAGGGTAATATTGAGCTCAAATACATGAAATGTGAATTAGTCAAACTAACAAAGAAAGCTCAGGTAAAGCTGACTTTATGTTTTTCAAAGCCCTGCTAGGAAATCAGATGACTACTACCATTAGGAAGTTGAAGACTCAGTTCTCTAACTCTTATCTGCTTATCCTCCCATCTTTAAATGGGACTGTTTTGCTTTTTATGATTTCTGGCTTTAGACTAAGTATATTATATGAGCAATATTTGTTCCTAAACAAGGCAGGACAAACTTAAACACATCTCTCCTTTTCTTGACAAAGTTTATAAACTAGACTTTCATTTCTGTATTTTAATAAACTGGGTTCCTTGGAAGATTAAAAACAAACAGGTCAAGACCACCTCAGTTCTTCCTCAGTTAACAGTTTACACCACATTTCTGGGAGCAGGCAAAATTTTATGGACCATCATGGGACTGGAAGTGGAGACAAGTCTGCTGTAAAAATACAGAAATATTGCAACTTTTAGTCTGAGTGCTGTGAATAATTTTTTAAAAATTATTACTTTATTTTTGAAGGGGAACCTGGGTGATAAAGAATATCCTTTTATTCCACCTGCCTTGCTTTTACAGTTTTCTGTGAGGTTTTACTTATGCACTATCATTGCTAAAAAGACACTCTGGTCTGAGATTTCCTGTATGTGGCAACAGTAACAAAGGAAGGCATGAATCCATGAGTGGGAATTTACTCAATTTAGCATCCAGGACAGAAGGAATATGGATAATGAACTTGGGTAGTGGTCCAGCTCTCTAAAAGTACATGTCTGTTATTTCCCTGTACAGTTTTCTAGGTACCTGAGCAAAAATTAAACATTTTAAATGGACATATGAGCTCAAAATCCTTATAACAATCCTTAAAACAATTTCTGTGTCAGGAATGGATGGTAACACTGACATTGGGCGTCAGGGGGGTGTGATGATACAGACGATCAATAACAGAATGACTAAAAATGAGAATTCAGTACTGTTGTGATATAGGTGGTTTATTCTTTCAGATATATAGCACATAGCTATACAGAAGCACAACCATAATTACTCAATTCTTAATTGAGTAATTAAAGAGAGGGAGCTTTAAAAGGTTATTTTGAAATATGTTTTAAGTTGGGAAGTGACAATAATATGTGACCATATGTAGTTGTTAGCCTTCAGCCATGAAGCACTGCAAAAAGCAGCTGGTCTCAAAAAAAACACTTGCCTGTGTGTACATCCTGTTCCTTGTGTGTGTTTAAAAGAAACTTGCTGCCAGAACTCCCTTTTGGGGCACATATACCTGTGGGATATTTGTGTGTGTTCTACTTGGGAGCATGAGAGATGGTGCCTCCCTGGATTGCTTCTCTGGAGCTGCACATGCAGTGGAATGGAATGGAATGGAATGGAATAGGACATACTATTTCAGGAAGGGAAGGGATCTAAATTGATCATCCAAACCAACTGCCTGACGGCTTCAGAGCTGACCAATAGTTAAAGCACATTATTAAGGGAATTGTCCCAATGCCTCAACACTGACAGATTTGGGGCATTGACCACTCCCTCTAGGAAGCCTGTTCCAAGGTCTGAGTACCCTCCTGGTAAAGAAATACTTCCCAGTGTCAACTCTGAACATCCCCTGCCACAGCTTTGAGCAATTCCCACTGGACACCAGTTATTTACATTCTTCCTGTTACACACTGGCCTTTGTGGGGTTATTTTCTCTCTTAGGATAAGGGATACCCTTTTCAAAAGGATTTTTTCCCCTAAATAAAAATATAATATTATTATTATTAAATAATTTGCTATATTATATAATAATATTAATTAATAATTGAGTGCCCCTTGCCATAGTGGCTGTGTAAGGGAGATGGAAAGAAACAGACAAGTCTTTGGTAGTTTGGGACCTGGGAAAGAGCAGAGGACACTGCAGGTAGAACTGAGTAGGCTGAACTGCTGTGCTACATGAAACAGCATGTCTGCCTCTTTTCATCTGTCAAGGTTTGGGGGTTCTTTGAGGTGCAGTTCTTTGGGTTTTGTCTGTTTGCTTCTAACGTAGCAGAACTTAGACATATCTAAGAAATCTTCAAGTATTCTTCTCCTACAAAGATCCACCAATACAAAATATACAGTTTTTTGGAATTTCATAGCCTCAGCAAAGGTGTAAACTACATTGCATTCCAAAGTATGCTAAATGCAAAGTTCATCTTCAATGATTTTTACTTGACTAGTTCATGAGTTCATGTGGTCATCTGAAGATCTTTTGCTACAGAATCTCTTAGTGGTTTCAGTACCAGTAGGAAACGAAATTTTCAAAAGGCTGTAACAATGTGGTTGCACAACTGAGGACTTCCTTAGAAGCCCTGGGTTGACATTCCTCAAGAACAGTTTTATTCCATCACACTGGATGTAGAAGTTCTCTAGAAGACAAGACATTCATCATATTTGTCAGGTGCCCTTTACAGAAAATGAGAATCTCTCATGACCTTCAAGGATTTGTGGTTTTGTTTTTTAAAACTCACATTCTTCCTCCTTTGCATAAGGAAACTATTGTTTGTGGAATATGAAATGGGGGTGGAAGATGACTAATGAATTAGTAATAAAAATTTTAGTTGATTTTCAGATTATTTAGAAAGAGTTGGCAAGAATGGAACGCAAACTCAAGAGATTTCCTTTTACTTGTCAAATTAAATGTAGTGAGGGTTTGACCTAACAAATACTAGTCACACCTTCCACTACTTATAAGAATTTCTATGGTTTGTTAATTGCCTTGCTCTGGTTTGGAGAGTTTTCATTATTTTATCACTAGTGGTGATGTTATCAGTGGGGGATGTTATGTTTTCCTGAGCTTACTTTCCTTTTTTGCTGAGTTTGGAAAGGAGTCAGATAAAGCAGACGAAATGTCCTATAAAGAGTGGTAACACCAGTCTTAGGTAAGTGCAACATCACAGTAAGTATTCAGCATTGTTTGTTGAGGTGATTCATGGAACACCAGGAAACCCGTGGGAGAGGAAAAACTTAAAAATCCCTCTAGTTTACAGTCTTTCCTCTCTGTTTCTAGAGAATCCTAAACCTTGATGATTCCCAGGTAAGCCAGGCTATGAAGTCTAGAAAGATGCTTGTGGTGCTCACTGTACAGAAGAGTTCTGCATTCCAAACTCTTCTGTAAGGGCCCGATGCTCTAATTCTGCTTGGCTGCACTCTCAGACTGGCATGAGGCAGAGACACTTCCTTTTGAGTTTAAAAGGTTTCTATTGGTTCCACAGTAATGAACTCCAGGCAGGGGGAAAAAAAAGTGAATACCCTGTAAAGACCTTCTGACTTCCTAAAGTAGCCAGATTTTCACCATTGGGGGATAAGGTTCTTAAGAAATACTGAGGCATCATACCAGTCCCATAAGAATCTCTTTATTTGTGTCCATTTTTATTTAGCACATTACAGCTTCAGCAAAGACATGGAGCGGATGTGTGCACCAACATTTGCACATAAATGTTGTGAAGACACAAAGAAAAGCACTGATCTGCGGGGCCAGCCCAGTGGAGTTACTCCCAGGAAAGGATAACTTGCTGCAGAAATTCAGTCATTTCTACTTGCATCAAGGCAAAAAAGAAAGGGTAACTTCTGTTAACAACAGACTATAGTTCTAATTCAAGTAGAAATCTGACAAAAGAGCACTGATTTTATGTGCTGATAATATCAAATTGGTAAAGACAAGAAGTTGATTTAAAGCCTTTCAAGTTCTGAGAGAGATGCAAGGGACTGTTTCAACACTTACTTAACATGTACCTAGAATGTTTTATCCCCATTAATAACAGTGGAAGAACTGTTTAGTAGTATAAGAACTGAAAAGTAAATCCTGTCTCTACTACAGACATCATTATGCTGGAAAAATCTAAAATTTACTGTAAGCTTTTAGATAAGTAAGTTATGTAGTACTTTGCACTGAAATCAAGTAGTCTATTAAGAATCCTCATTTATTTTCATCTAGTTACTTCTAATCTCAAGAAGTGAAACTAAATTACAACGGCCACATAAATGCTTTACATAGAGCTGATAAGAGTTTAAAACACAGAACTAAGGTTTAGTAAGGCTTACCAGAAAGTCCAGTGGGTTTACAACAGAAGAAGTTAAGACAAGAAATTAAACTAGTTAAATGGTGATACTCTTCAAAGTTTTTACATGCTTAAAACCTAGAAGTTTGCTGTAAACTTTATCCTCTTCAGCATATCCCCTTCTAACAAGAAGTTGTCAAGGAATGATTAGCTAAGAAATCTTTCATTTTTTCTTCAAATGACAAACTGCATGCTGTCCTACAGAACATGAGGTACAGCAGGTTTTGTATTTCCCTATCCAAGCTGCCAGCCCCAAGGCCTATGTTTTCCAGCCCAATGCTTAAAATGCTTTCTCTTATGACACTTCTATGTCCCCTTTTATTAAACATATCTCTCCAGGTTAAAACTGACCTGCTGAGTTGCACTGTGTGCTTCACTCTTTTGCAGTTCTTGCATCTGAAAATTTACAATGAATGTTTTTACAACAATTTGTTGCAGAAAGCCAGAAGTCCTCAAAACTTTAAGTCTTTAGAATTCAATATTGTGTACTGGAAATAATTTTTATCCTATCAAAAGCTTAAGCTTCCTTTCTGCATGTTCTGTGAGCTCAGAATTGCCATACCATTACTCTAGGCTTTAAAGAAATGTCAGCATGGAGATGAAAACATGGGAATTTCAGTAATTCATGCCTGATTAATTAATGTAATCATTTTTGTTGAAAATACCACAATGTGAAAGAGTATAGATGTAAATGTTAGGAAAAAAAAATCTAAGATGCAAATCTAAGAAAAACTAATTTTTTTTACATTGATTGTAAAAAAATCCCTTTATTCTCTTAGCACTCTTATTGATTGGTCAGGAATATATTAAGTAACACCAAGAGCATCTCCACTCAGGAAGTTTAAGTGCTCATACAAAGTTGTTCTTAGTATAGTCAGAAGAGATTGCATATCTTTATGAGCAGAAAAAGCTTGTGGGAGCTGTAGTCTGTCCCCTTAATGATGTAATTCTGAAGACTGACATCCAAGGCAGTTGCTATTTCAAAAGGAATTCAGGAAAAAGTGTTTGTAATGGTACTACTCCTTAGCTGAAGGTGGTTTGTACTTTTGAGTATGACCTTAAAAAGCACACTTTGAACAAATCTGGATAACAACTTGTTTCAACAAGAACAGGAAAGAAGTTGTACTTCAGTCACATTCTGTTAATCTTGTGGGATTTAATGAATCAATTTCTAGCAAATCACTTCAGGCCAATATAAGCTTCATCACTCCAAGGAAGTTATTCTTTCCTATATTTAGTATCCATCCATTTAAGAATACACACACTGTACCAAATACTGTGTTACAACAAAACATGCAACAGTGAATAATCTCTTTAACTAGGTGCCTAGAACACAATTTCACAATTTAGCTTTAGTGGTGGGGAATACATCCATTATGCCATCTCTCACAATAATTCCCTGTATATTCAAGAAGATCCATTCAGAATTTTCCCTATGAAATAGCTTTGTGCTTCCAGATGCACCAAAATCAAAGTGTTAAAAGAGTAATTTCATAGACAAAGAGACAACTAAAGTGCAGAGCCTGAGGGATATATACTTTTTTATTTATGTTACTGCAGAAAGAGATTACTGAAAGACTTCTGCATGAAGACGAATAAAATATTTTCATTAAGCTTCAGATGCTGCCCACTGCATTGCTTTTAAATAAAAATGCATACTCTCTATCAGTCACAGCAAAGTAGTAAGTAAACTTACAGCACATTCCTTTAATATATCAAAATGTTTCCAAGGCAATATTATTGAACTTATACCAGTCCCCAGTAACACCAAGCTGCACAAAGGAGGTGGTAGGGAAACTCATCCAGTTTAAGTGCTCTTCTTTTCTTCACCCAGCAAGTTCACTGTTGCTTTCTTGGCTGGAGGAAAATAAAATCAAATTTAGTCATAAAATCAAATTTAGTCATAGGCCTACTGACAAAGTGGGTTATCAAATGTTCTCGAACTGCATGATAAAATATTTCCTTTTACTCACAAGAGAAAAAACCCAGAAGAAAATCACAGCTTTTTATACACCTTGATATAGTGATAAAACTGATCATAAAAACATAAGTAAGGAGCAGTACAATCACTATGGTATTGTTAAAACAGGGCTGTTCACAGTGTTAAGGACATACAGGTTTGCAGCAAGAAATACATGGTAATGATAAAACAGGCTTGGAATAATGCTAATATTTGTGTGTACATACATACGTGTATGCATGGTTTCTTAAAAAAAAAGGCTGTTGTTTTGTTTTGGTTGGGTTTGTGTTGTTGTTGTTTGGTTTGTTGTTTGTTTTTTGGGCTTTTTTTGTAGAAATCTTTATACATAAAAATAGGAAAAAGAAAGAATAAGTGATGAAATGAGGACAGGAAAATCCCACATGCAACATGGAAGGACATTAATTAAGATACATGCCTAACAATAAGGATCCGAAAGAATCGTGCAGCAAAGTTTCCAACAATAGTTGAGCAAGGCAGATCTTTTAAGCAGACAGGAAAGTTGGTAAGATGAAATGAGGCTGCATTCATTGTTTGTTGGAATGGAGAATGAAGATGCTTTGAAATATATTTTGAAATATAGATAAAATTTCTTTCAAGTGAAACTTAAAAAAACCTTTATTTTAGCTACTTAATACATTTCCTTCTCTCATGCATAAAACCATCACCAGATACTTTAGAATGCAAGGGTTCACTACAGAATGCAAGGACATAAAAACTTAAGCAATGTATAGGCTGTTATAACATGTAAAAATAAAATGTAATTCCTTTAAGAGTGAGGAATCCTTTGACCTCCAGAGGAAGGAAAAATGCAAAAATATATACATGGGAAAACTGCACTTTCCACATTGCTGTGTATTGCTGTTAACTGTTTACAGCACAATTGGGAGCCCCTCTACACTACCAGATATTTGAGGGAGTATTTCAGGCGATATGAGGATACACTAAAACACTAAGTGTATTTCTGAAAGGTATGTCTGGACCTGCCTCTAGAGAGAATGCTTTTAGTGGTGTGTATGGTGGGAAGACACAAAGGCAATTCAATTTCTTCCACTAATTCTAGCCTAACTGCAATTCTAGGAAGCAAGATACACTGCAACCCCCATTTCCCAAATTTAACTTCTCCATTATAATTTTCATAGCCCTCTTGCAATTTATTTTTGTTTCCTCCAAATAATGAATATTAAGAGCTCCCCAGTGCAATTCCCACTGCTTGCTGTGACCAGTGAAGGGCCTTTTGCTCACCCTCTTTAGTGATGGTGTCTGCAGTCTCTGCAGCCTTGTCTTTCAGGTCCTGCACAACGCTGTCCAGCTGGGCCTCGTGCTTCAGGAAGAAGGGACGGATAATCCGGTGGTAGAGAAACTCTGCCCCATTGGAAGGGCTTGGAGCCATGCACCACAGCAGGAAGCCACACTGTGAGAACAAGAACACTGGCCTGAGTGGAAGGAATCATGACTGGGAGACAAGGTGACTTTCCTAAGTGCCACAGAACCAAGCACATTGAGAAAGCGAGTCATTCCCAGGGCTCCAGAGGGTGCGTAACAGGACAGCCATACATTCAATCTTTATACTGGAATAATTTCATGGATAGTCTAAGGATAAAGGAGGAGGGCTGCAGCAGTAAATCTCATCTGGTGTCAGGTGTATCAACATCACATGCACTTTTTTTCTCTTTGAGGTGGAACTATAACACCTGGCTACAAAAAACATCAGTCTCTCTCAATATTTCTAAAACACATGGCTCAGACCTCGCTGAATGTCTAGGTCCCTAAATGACCTCAATTCAGCCAAAACACATCCCTCTCCTCTCTGCCTGCCTGCCTTGAAAACACAGTGGGGGAAAGAACAGGATTGTGTGCACTCCAGAGGTCAACTGACAAGGAGCAGAGATAAACCCAAGCTACACACAGTGCACAAGCAAAAGTAATGCCTCTGGATTACAGTTTAGGTATAGCTTTTGAGGCACCATCTGCTGTCCAGAAAAACTGAAGACCACAGTGTGGGGTCATGATTCTGCATCTTACAAAAGGGGATTGGAAAGACAGTTATTACATGTACTACAAATCCCTGTCTTTACTACTGAAGCACTTTTATATGGCTTCAGTTTCACTGCCATACACCACACAAAGACAGCCATGCAGAGCAAGATGAAACATTTAAGGGACAGGGAGTGCCATACACTAAATCTGCTTGAGCGATGAAAATACATATAAAATTATTTTACAGGATAAAACTGCAACAAAATGAACACTTTCCCAGCATTTGTACAGTTCTTTCTGTACACAAATAGTACAGTATTATTCCATGTCAAAAGCCTCTCCAGAAAATGAAGGCATAACAGCTTTTCTCAGACTACCCTTTCCTGAAACACAAAACAAAACAACCTCAGCCTCAAAATAGGCCTTGTTTTCATGTTAGACAGGATTCCATGTTTGAGGATTCCCACACATCTCTGGACAGTAAGGAAACAAAACATACAGTCTTCTTCAAGTAATGTCTCAAAATATTTTGGAATATGTCTCATCTGTGCCTTCCCAACACGGTACACTGAGACTAAATGTTCTCTAGGTTCTACTCCTCACATCTGTGAAATTTTGGCTTTGTCTTCTCTGCAGTGCCAAACCAATTTTCCATCCTTTTGGGTAAGCATTAAGCTTTCCTCTTTAAACCATTTGATTGTGGTGTCAAAACAAAATGACTGAAAGGAGTGTTTGCCCAGAAGAGAAAGAAAGGTTTTTTTAAGTAAAGTGTTCACCAGAGAGATTGGCCATCAGGAAAATTCCAATGAACTAAAACAAATAATTCAACATGCAATAAAATCTGGCACCAGTAAGTAGCAACTGATGAATTATTAAGTATGGTCAGAGAAAATAAAGGCAAAAAGTGCCTTTACCAATATAAATACTGATTTTCAAAAGCTTCAATTCTTTGGACATAAGGTAACAGAAAGACTACATGGTGCTATCTTATGTTGTTATCTTTCATTAAAAGGTGAGAAGTACACTGACTTTATTTCCTATCCAAGAATATCTGATCAAATACTGAAAGTTACTTCTCCCACAAAACTGCACAAGTATCTCAACTTCTACACAAAAAAATATTAGTTCTCCTTTGTTTTAGAAGATTCCCTCAAATGTGAGTCCAACTTCCTCTAAAACCAAAAGAAATTGAAATTTCCCTTTCCCTGCCTAAGAACAAAATTAGTAATTTTGATTTGACAGCTTTGTCCCACTCCAGTTGAGAAAAAGGTAATTATAGATTTGTTCTCAAATAACCTATTACTTTTGAATTGTACTGCAACAGATGTTTATAGGCATTTTCTATTGCACATGTACCCAAGTTGAGATTCTCACTCGTTTCAAAGCTTGAAAATGTTAGACTGCTAAGTTAGTTTATTTTACCCCTATCTCTCATGAAACTGAACTAACATAGGCTATTGAAAAATAAAGAGGGTTCTAGAGGTTCCAGCAAGCTCAGAGTGATAAAATTGTTAACTGGAAAGAAAAAAAAAAGAAACAAACCCAAAATACATTCTTTGCAACCCTCCAGACCAGAGGGAATGGAATTCACCTGAGCTCAGTCAGGCTCACTTGGACCTGCTCCTAGCAGCTGGTTTTGCCCTGGTGGCACCAATTTTGTTCAGAAATAGCATTACAGTATTTCAAGGCAGAGCCATTAGTGGAGTAAGAAGTCCCTCTTGCTCCCACCACCAGGAATACTCATAGGATGATAAACTCTGCTGCTTTTACTGGCTACTGTACTCTAATACCTGAATGCCACAGAAATCTTTAAAGTCTGAACAGAATTATTTAAAACCAAATCATATGTACAAGAAATTATGAGTTGCATGCATGTCGTGTGATTCAGAGATTAAAAAAAACCTAAACAGATAAAGAAGACGCCCATAAAATCCAAGAAATGTCATGTGGAGAACAAAAGTGTATACAAACATCATAACATACTTAAAGGAGTTCTTAAACATTCCTTTCTCCCACCCATAAAACTTTCTAGTCTGATGAAAACTTTAATGTCACAGAGTCTAAACTCTGGACTTCAGGAAACTCTGGAAGCAGCAGTGCTCAATGTTTCAGCCATGTACATAAAGGTGTTTTGAAATACTGAGCAACTAAATCTCAGTCTGGAGTGGAAGCTACAAGCTGCATCAAATAGATGTGAACACACAAATTTAGCACATCTTGAGACTCAAAGCAAGCTCAAAATTTTCATGAATTACATATCTGGGCTTCTACTTCATGAAAGAAATATGGAGACATCATAAGTACTCTCCAAGAGGTTTTAGTTCATGGATGGAATGTAGCGTGGAAGCTGCCTGATTCCTCCTTCTCCTCTTGCGGAGTAATCTCCACCTTCCCACCCATTCAGCAACACTTCCTGATTCTCAGCCAACACCTGCCTGCCTTTGTAGAAACCTCTTTGTAGAAACCTAACAATCACCACTAAGAGCAAACACTTGGCTTCTCTGTGCCTTCTGCAGCTATCATAGAGAGCTGTGTATTGACATAATTCCTTGTGCTTGCTTTTGCAGAACTGAGAAAAGTGCCTTTCCCTTTGATTACAATACTACATGTAAGTGTGGCACTCCTGATACCATTTCATCAGAGCCATTTGTGGTCTTTGTCTGGAAAGTCAACCTATATTTCAGTCGTGTGCTCTTCAGAAAGAGAGCTGTGGTGGCATGAAGAAGCCATTGCCACATCTTTTTCCACTAAGAATTTAGAGAAGAAGCTCTGAAAATATACTGTATGAATTCAGAATTGTGAGCATGTATCACTGCAGATGATTAAAGTCATAACTCTACTGAAGTAGGTGTCCAGATGATTGCCACAGTTGAGGCTTGTTAAATATTGAAAAGGAACACGGCAGACGTGTAAACCAGCTGTCATAGTCAATTTTTGTCTATAAAGTATGGCATTTCCTGGAAACAGCTTTTGACATCATCAGGTCTTATCACTAAAATATTAAATGACCCCACCACAATAGCTGGCAAGTAAATAGTTTTAACAACTTCGGTGGGACTAAATCAGGCTAACAAAACAAAAGAGAAGGAAGAAAACAGCCCACTGAACCAGAAAACTGCTAACAGTTCTTTGAAATAAAGAGCAGGCTCTGCAGCAAGCTAAAATGCCTTTTACCCAACAGCACACAGAGTGATCAGCCATCTCCTAGAAGAATTTAACATGCTAAAGTTGACTGACACCTTAGAACACAAACAAAGCTTGGAACATATTAACCAAATCATTGCTGGTAGTCAAATCACAGTAACAAACGCACATTAGCAACCATCTCCTCTGATACCTACCAGTTCCTTTCAGGAAACTGAGCTTAATTAAAAATTAAAACTGTAGGACAAACTATTCTTGTGTTCCAATTTCCATCTTTGCTCCAATAGCACAGAAGTTATGACCTCCTTCAACAGCCTTCAAGATTTTACTCTCGGCTTTTACTAGTCCGCTTAAAGCAAAAATAGAGCCACTCTTTGGGGCTTACTACGTCATTTGTTCAAATTTACCTGAGCACCAAGAGAAAGAACTGTCTTTGATTTGGGTTTTTTTTTTTCTTTCTTTATTTATGGGACAGTTCCACTGTCTTTTCTTCTATCCTAAAACCCAGCAGACCTTTCTCTTCCATCTATCCCAACTTCCCCTCTTGCCTCACAAAACCATCAGCTGTAAACAGATCACTTTCACAGTAATAAATTTCACACAACCTGCATGTAAAAAGGTGTGACCTGGGAATGATTCCAAATTAATGTGTTGTCATCTATCCATTCCTGGAGACATTAGATCAGTTTTATCAAAATGTCCCATTTTAGGAGAGGGGTCACATGAATTAACATACCTTTAGCATGTAGTAGAAAGGGAACCATGACAGAAAGATGTCAGAGAAGAATTCAGCTATGCTGAAAATGCCATACACGACCCAGTAAGTCAGCCACTGCGTGTCATCATCTTTGTTGGGACTTTCAATGGCCTTGATTCTGCAAGGAAAATAAATAAAGTGAGCAGAACAGTGGCATCAGTCTCATCTATAATGATGAAGATTTTATTACTCAGATTCTTTGTTATATGTGACTCTCCATATTTTAATTACACCAAGAAAACTAATTAGCATCTATCATACAGACAGTGCGTCAAGATCTTTGAACAGCAAAGCTTTTCCTTATATACCACACTTCAAAATTAAAAGATACTCAAGCTATTTCTACCTCTGGGATTACAAGGAGGAAAAAAACCCCAAAAAAACCAAAACAACAAACAAAACCAGTAAGCATTCTGATCTTGCTCACAAAACATTCTGAGGGACAAAAAAGGGAGGGGATAATCTTTGGCCATGGTTCCAGTTCTGGAGGCATTGTGGTAATCCTAACCAGAAGGCTACTGTACATCAGAGCATTATTTATCCACATAACAGATAACCTCATAACCTAACATAGCACATAACAGATAACCTGAGTGAGCCCGGTCCTGTGAGGCACAGGATGCCACTGATCACAACACCTGCCTGGCCTTGCCTACAGCCATCACTGACCATCCTCCTTCTCTGGAAGTCAGAAAGGGATGATGAACAGAGTTGTTGTCTTGGATGAAAAATCCTACAATACTTTAAATTATCAAAATGGGGTAGCCTTGGCTCCAGACAGCCTGGGGTTCCCAGCAGCACCAGTGGTATAAAACTGTCTGTACTATTCTGGTTTTTTTACACAGTTAGCTCTAATAAATAGCATATTAAATGTACTCATACATGCACTAGATTCCTCTTTCAAAAAGTAAACTTATCCATAAGATTTGCTCTAAGTCCTAAGAAGCACTTGGTCTACATAAGCAGAGGGTATCCAGATCCATATGTTGAGGAATATGTATCTGTGTCACCCAATGTATTGCTCTATAAATTAATTGCTACAGGACTTGCAAAGTCTGATGTAGACTAAAGTATTAAGAATGTGGTAAAAAATCCTCTACTAAAGTATTGGGCTTTCTGCATAATGATTTAATGGGCTTTTGTTCTCCGTCTGCTATGAGAATGCAGTTCAAGTTTATACAGTTTTACAAAACAGAAACTAAAAGATGCACATGTGCTCTTTCAGTAAAAGTAATGGAGTGGAGTTTCTGGAGCCACTAAATTCCAGATTAGCACTGTAAGAAGTTTTAAAAGAAAATACTAGCAAATCTAAGCCTGATAATTTCAAGCTTAAGAGTTTTAGAGAGCATTTTTCCTCTTCACTTATGCTGGACGATTAAAATCTGTAGACTCAGTTTAATGAATTTACCTTAAATTCTTGTATCACTTCTTCCTTTAATATCAGCTGTATTGTTTCTGAAGCAGCATATGTGAGATGTACCAGAAGTGCCAAGTTTTCTGTTAGTTCCCTTAAAAAGGCAGAGTTAAGGAGGTTTACAAGGCAGAAGTCAGAGAGTTGGCCATAAGTCCATTTCCTGGTCTGTGTGTTGAGAAATGCTGTGGATTCTGTAATTTCCTAGTTCTATAAGTTAGGGGGGAGCAGAGGGAATTGGGGAAAATAATTCCTGTGACATGCTCTATGTTTTAGCAAAAAGAACTGGCAAACCCACCACATGCAGAGGGAGCTGGCACAGCTGCTGGATCAAATTTCTTTGAAATGCAGTACAAGGATCTGATACTTAATTCATGCATTATTTCTACTGGAGTGTGAGGCTGGCCAGCAGTGTCCTGCAGTGGGAAAAGCAGTAGCCCTTGCCATACCCCATCAATAAAGGGAATCTTAACAAAACACAGCACCAGCACAACTGGAAGAACAGGTTTTCCACACGTTTTGCAACAGCAGGTCTAATTCCTGATATTCCTATCACCACAGGCAGCCCTAGTCCAAGCAGTCCAAAAGGCAGTGACAACTCCAGCTGCTCCTACTCCCACTGTAAAGCACATCTTTTCTATGCCCACACCTTTGAAGTATTCTAGTACGACCAGGTGAGGGGCTTGTACAAAAACAGCCCCTGAACATAACAGGAGTTAAGAAAGAAGGCTATGGAGCTATTTTCAATGTGTGAAACTGCACTTCTGGAGGGAAAGAAAAAAGTACACGGACTAGTAGGGATGTTAGGGTGGTGCATAAATGGAGCAGAGAAAGAAACCAATTGCAAAGTTTCTCAGTGTTAAGGAAAACTTCCTGTAGAGGCTCATCATGTGACTTCCTTCAGTTCTGACAATTTCTCCATTAGAGGCAGAGAAGGCTTATATTACTACAACAAGCATCCTAGCTTGGTATTTATGAGAAAATACTTTGCAGTTAACCTGCCACCTGTTTTCCATTCCATATGAAGTGAAGTCATGTATGGATTTAAGGGAGCATTGTTTCACTTTCCTTTTTAACATTATTAAAATCATCCCAGTAACTATGAAAATCAGCTTTAATTAAAAAAAAAAAAAAAAAAAGAAAAACAAAACAAAAAAACCTTAGAACCTCCAATTTTGTGGCAAAAGACAGATGGCATATCACTGTGTTAATGGGCCATGCTTTATTACCTTCTCTCCTCTGGAAACATATGGTTTTTGAGAGCTCCTAAGTGCAGTGCCATAGGTGTTCTCCCTTTGAAGGTCCACCATCTGTTGCTGTAGTTTCTTAGGGAATACATGAACACTGTGCTTTTTTTGTCAGGCAGCCACAAGCAGCAGCACTACAGTAGTCAAAGCCCTATCTGATTTAGCCAGCTGATGTACGCAACATTAAATCCACATGTGGGTGTTTTCTTGCACACTGTAGGGAACAGCACATCTCCCCTCCTTCTGCAGTGCTCTGATATTGGTCAGCAAGGTCAGGGGCAGCACCCTAGCACAGCCAGCAGGGAACAGCCATGTCAGCTCAAACTGCTCCTCCAGGCCATGGCTCCAGTCCCAGTCAGGGAGAGAGGGAGAGGGGGAAAGCAGGTTACAGCAGGGCCATCAGTGATTTAAAGTTTTAACTGAAGTCAAGGAAAGACAAGTATTTTATAAACGTCCTGATTTGGAAAGGGGAGTGTGTCCCTCAGATGAGACAGGGAAATCCAGCATAACATGTCCCTATTGAATAAAAGGGCAAAAGTTACCTCCATCCCTCGCTACTTACACACTATTTCAATATTAAGTCACAGAAAATAGTATTTGTCCAAGAACAAGCATAGTAAGTTATGTAGAATATCTGAAAAGAGAGGGACTTTTTTATCCATTTATAACTACATTCTTTTCAACATGAGAATCACACCATAATTAAATTTAGTCTTCCAAGTTATTCTAGAGGTATTACCCTAGTGTAATGCCCTGTACAATTAAGCTTAGGAGAGACATCATAGACATTACTTCAAGCCAAGATCACTTCATTCTTCTCCACGTTAGGTCACCAAACAAGCAGGCTGATATTCAAAATGCAATCTCTATGAATAAGTGAAAAGTTACAGAGCAAGAGGCACCGACACTATATCCTACTTTAGGATTGCCTTCTTATAAATTATTTCTGTGTTGCAAGAGCAAATAAGTCAGTCTTATGAACACATTATATTAAGATTTCCTAACAAATGAAGGACCATCCAAACACAATACCTCCAAATTTTAAAAAATTATACCGTTTTATTTAGTGCTGATCTGACTAAATTCTACCTTAGTTATGCATAGTAGTTAGTTATCCCAAAGGATTTTTTATACTGCTTAATCACTAACTGTAAAGGACTTTAAATAGAGCCTCAAACAACTGCTTACAGTAGTTCTGCACCTTGGAGGTAAAAGCAATCACTAGGAACAACTCCAGTAGTCTGGAGAGTAAATATCACAGCTCAGTTATTTTAAAAACAGCTGCCTGACCAAGAGTGAAAATGACCTGCTGTGGGCCAGCGCTGTGATGGATGGGGAGCCAAGAGAAACTTCATGTTCAGTCAGATCTGTTCCCCAGTAACCCTGCTAGCAGGTGGTGCCAAGAGGGAAGAGTGGAGGTTGTCACATTCTGTAGCAGCCCAGGGTTCCCATCCATGCTGTACTTACAGTGTCAGAGCACTGGCTCAGCTTTGACCCTGTGCATCCTAAAATCAGTCAAACTTTACCCTAGATCAATTGTGGCACTTATCCTGTTACTGATAGTAACAGACAGTGGTCTAATTTTAGTATGTTGCCAAGTGGAGTTCTTTCACTTAGAGCATCTGAATCATTTCAACAAAAAAATCAGCTCTTTTCCAAGAAGAGACGGTTGCTCCTCAATTAGTTCTGGCATAACAAATAATTTGTTAAAATTCACACATATAGTACTCACAGCCTAAGCTACGAGTCTCTAGTCAGGGTTTTACTGGGCTGAGTCCAGATGTGGGAGGCAGAAATAAAGAAATGCCAAATTTTATTGCTGTGGTCTCATATGAAACCATCACCCTTATCCCTGCAATTTACAAGATGAACCTGAGGATTCCTGTATAAATAAAGTCACAGGTTCAAGGCAAAAGATCAGCCTCCCTCAAACCCAGTGCTCATGTTGTAGCTGGGAAAGACTGGACCATTTTGTGCATCCTTCCTTCCTTCCTTCAGTTTTCTGGTCAGTGCTATATGAAGTTAGTAGGTAGGCATATTTGTCATACCCTTAACCAAGCATAAGTTTGGGTTTGGTTTTTCTTCATTTAACTCAAAAATCCATTAAATCACCTATACTTCTAGAGCTTATGCCTACTGATCTGCCCCAACTCTTTACAGCCAGCTGTAAAATAATTTACTTCTAGCTATCTATCCAGACACCCACACAGAATCAACACTCCACTGCACCACAAACTTCCTTAGCTTGGTGCCTCCCTGTCATCCTCATGTCAGACTCATCCTGGCAGACTGCCTCCCTGACATCTCACATCATTTCACTGAAACAAGTACCTGTGCCTTTGGATTCACTTTATCATTGTGGCTTCTACAACTTCTATCCATCACCTAAAAGTCTTCTGTTTTCCATCTTTCTTTCTTCCTCCTCACTGACTGCAACAGCAGTCATACATTTGCCGATACAGAAAAGATCTTCCTGCCAACTGCACTTACACAACTGTTGTAATTTAAGTCTACCAGTTCCCCTCTCTCCTAATTTTGAGGATCTAGCAGAAGGGATCAGAAAAACTCATCAAGGATTGCAAGGGAGGGCTTCACTGATCATGCACAGACAGATATTATTACAAGACACCAAAAAGCTACATGACAGTAGTATAAAGGGTTCTAACTGTGTTTCTTGAAAGGAAATGGGGACTGAGGCAGCAAGAGGAGCACATGCCATTTTGCCCACCCATGGAGTCTTACAGCCTGCATATTAACTCAAAACAAAGCTAGATTCCTGAAACAAAGGGGAAGGGAAAAGCAGGCATCCTCTCATTTCACTGCTCTCCACTCATTCTTGGCCTGTTCTCTCCTGGAACAAGTATTTGTAGGGCCAACCAATGACTCAGTTCCCCAGTTCTGACTCAGGTCAAAACCAGCTTCCCCAAAACACAATCTCACACACATGTTGGCTCTTCTGCAGGAATTAAGATGTGTTAGTGCCTCAGTTCAGAGTAGACCCATCCATGTAACAAACACCTTTATATTTTTAACCTATATGTAAGAATTGGAAGTAAAATCAAAACTTTCATACTGTTATCACAGTATTAGACTCCCTGAACCTAAACGATTGCTTTCTTTAAAAAAGAAAACACATAATTTGTCCAAATGACTGATAAGATGGCTTTTAAACATGGCACTCTAAAACCTAAAAGCCAAAAAGTGAGTGTGCTTCAAGGAACTGATTTGGCAGGACATATTAAAAAAAAATCAAAATACCCTTTTTAGTGTCTGAAGACCCAGATTATTAGGCACAAGAGAAAACAGCACAAGTGCGGACAGATTTGAAAATTTTCTACTTAGATTTATACTGGCATTATGAATCTGGTTAGATATGTCAGCTCTCTCAAATCATATTTATAAAGCAGCAGTAGACCATTACTTCTGAACCTTGGAACATCATGCATCATTTTTCATGAAGGAAGGAAGTAAGCATTTGCCTTAAAACTTGTTAAGAGAAATCTGTTGTCCTAGTTCTCAATAAATACACAAACAATTTAATCTTTTCTAAATAACTATCACCAAAGAAAAGTGGTGTTCCTGTTTTAAAGGTATGAAAGAGGAAAAGGAACTAGGAGACAGACTCAAGACGCCATGACAATATTCAAACTTCAGTTGAGTGCTTATACTTCTCTACAATCAATCCAGATTGTTTCCTCCTAGTAAATCTATGCTACGAGCAACATTTACATAGTAAAAACAGCTAAAGTGAAGTAACAGCATAAAATCAGCCAAAGCAGAGAGAGGCATTCTTGTACTATACTGCTTTTCTCCCTCGAAGACACTAGTAATAAGTTCAGACATTTTACTGCCCAAAGCTATTTTCATCTTTGCAATTTTTAAACCAAGCATGACAGCACTTAAGAAATTTCCAATCCTTTGCACACATTTCTTAGTCATCAAAGCCTCCCTTCCTGCTTGCACTCTAATTTTTCCGAGGCAGCTAACCACCACTAACTATGGGTGGAGCCACATTTGAACACGCTAGCTCTGGAAAGTTTAGAGAAGCAGTGAAAATGCTGGCAATGGTATTTACGCACTTGCCAACACTCACTTTTTCCATCTCTATCCTGATTACTGCCTTGTGCAGTTAAAGCTTGCTAGAAGTTAAGAAAAGTTGTGTCTATCATCTGCGGCAAACTTTTCAGTGCTGGTCCACTACAACCACAAAAGCCTATAAATTAAGTATTAGATTTCAACTTAAATGTTTTTTTTCTCTTTCATTATATAGCACTTACAGACTTTTAAGGAATGATAGTAGGTAGACATTGCCTGACCTATCAGGAAACAGCCAGGGCACTACTGCTTTATTTTGGCTATGTTAAGAGACTGAGGTGGGCCCTTGCTATGAGATGTCATGTGGATGTACAGGGAGATTTCTGTATTGCTGATGAAGAAATTCTTCCATGTATGAAACCACTAAAAGTTTACCCAAGGCAGAGCTGAAGGTAAAAAAGGAGGAGTAAAGAGGTAAAGAGCTGTGCCTCCTTGAAGCTGTATCAGGCATTAAGCAGGGAGCTTAATGCCCCCTCCCCTGGCACTGGTTTGCACCACAGTGATGAGAATGTGGGCAGCAGTGCAGCTGCAGCTGCACCACTTCACATCATCTGCTGGGTCTAGCAGTTACAGCCTCCAGCATTTCTCCACTGAAATTCACACCTGCTGCACTGCACACACCACAGCGAATACAGAGAATGGCAGAGACCAATGAAAATAAACTGCAGGTTTATACAAAGCCTGACAGGCAGATACCTGCACAAAACTGTCCTGGTTTCATGCATGAACAGAATGAACTCTGAGCTGAGGGTTTACGGGTTTGCTGTGACTCCAAGATATTTTATTTCAGGAAAGCTTAGAGATGGACAGTAATTGACATGACTAAAGTAAACCAGAACTGAAATCCTAGTAAAACAGATTTGGAACATGCCCGTGGGTCAACCATCAGGCATCCTGTTTGCCATTTTAAACTACTGTAAAGACTGTTGATGCCCCTTGCAGAGTGCAGACATCTGTCCCCACTCCTTCATGAGTGCCTTTTCTGCTGACAAAGAGCTTGACCCACTACTTTGTCCCTGGCCATGGCAGGGTGGCTGGAACTACAAGACCTTCAGGGTTCCTTTCAACCCAAACCATTCCAGTAACTGACAATGGAGAAATGATACATTGAACTACTTCACAAAATAAGAAAGTAAATTAATCAAGGAAAAGTAATCTGCTTTTTCTCTTTCAGTGCCTTTCTGAGACATTTCAGGTTTGGTTTCATTGTTGAACCACCTGTGTAAACATCAAACTAACACCCTGCACAGTACATTCCATTTACAGCTCCTGACCTCTTCCAGAAGCCATAGCTTTTAGAGCAAAAGACATTTGAGGGCGTGTGCAGCTGATGAGAACTGTTTTCTCTTCAGTGCTCTCCACTGCTGTCAGTTCATACAGCAGGCTCTTCATCTGCCTTTCCAAGGGGGACAGACAGCATAGCAAAGAGGAATAAATAAACCACTCTGGGTAGTGTTCTTTATGCTTTGGGTCTCTAAAAGCACGGGGCATGGCACTCAGCAGCATCCTGACAACAGTACATGACCCAGAGCAGCCAGAACAAAAACAGAGTGAAATGTGGATAAACTCTACATACCAGCTATGGACTTGAGAGGGAAGGGCTGGGGAGGGGATTGAGCCTGCCTGTGCTGTCAGCAGGCTGCTACTGAAAGACACTGGCAAGCAGCACACCACACACATTTTAAATTAGATTTTCACCAGGATTATAGTTTCCTACTACAAATGTTTTTCAGAATTAAAAAGGCAGCTAAAGGACAAGCATTACCTGAGCATGAACTGGGAAAAATCCCCCAGAACTGGCATTGTATTTACATGCTTTTTGTTTAACTAAAACTTGTAGCCAAGGACATTGCTCCCATTATTAAAAAAGCTACAAAAACTGAAACATACCACAGTACTAAGATCTGGGAGGTAACTTTTCACATTAAAAAACCACATTTCACATTTAAAACCACATTTCAACATGAAAAAGGGAGATACTCCACAAAAACATTTTAAAAAACCCTCAGATTTGAAAGAAAAAATTAGTAATGAAATCTTATTATTCATATTTGATTTGCTACTGCCTTGCTTTGCAGTTCCAAGAGTTTGTATTATCAATTTATTCAGCATCACTGCATAATGGAAGGTTTAAAATTCTAAAACCAGTTCTAAAATGAATTTTAAAATTCAAATAGGATTTTATAAAGTAACTACATAATTTTAAAAGTGACCTAAGACACAAAATATTACATAAACGTAATTCCTACACAACCATTTCAATGTTTTGAAGGTTTGTTGGCTGCTATTTCCCCTTTCATATTTTAATGAGAGAACACTGTTAAACTAATCTTTTCACTAAAACTTATGATCTAGGAAACCTAAGTTTCTCCAGAGTTCTTGGCCTATAATCTCCAAAATAAGCGAATACCAGGAACAGCATTTAAGAAAATGTTGTTTGGCCTTAAGCATCACAACCACAAGATGTTTCAATAGTATAAAACGAAGTGACCCTCTCATATCTCTGAAAAAAAATAAAAGAACCGACTTTGTATTGTCCAGGATCCAATTACAGAGAAGATATTTTTAAAAGCTGCTGACTGTATTTGAAGAGTTAGATAAAAGGCAAGCACTGTGTTTCAACAATATCGCAGTCCTGCTGGGAAGGACTTCCATTTGATTAATGTATGAGGTTAAACAGGTTTTATTTAGTACGTTTCTGCAGTCTTTTGGATCATACTTGACTGTGGTCTTGCCTAACAGTTAATGCATTTTGGTCTAAAGGACTACATAACACATGTGAATGATAACAGTTACTTTGTTTTTAAGAATATCTAAGGAGCCCTTCCTCTGAAAAAGGAAGTATTTAAAAGTCTTTCACGCTTAAGAGGTTACAGCGTTTTCCTTCCCCGCTCCCCCCCATCAGCGAGGCAGGTTTGGTGTAAGCAGCACTCCTTAATGCACCTCTGTCTCCAGGCCATCACCCAGTGCTCGGTACCAGGCACACGCCGACGATGCGCCAGTGCCTCCCTGCGCCCCGCTCAAACCATCAGTGCGAGTTTTAACAAACACCCTCCAAGCGGCGACCCTCCCTCCCGTACGATCCAGCTTCCCGTGGGAGATGACAAAGCTGGGAGCCCAACCCCAAAGCATATCCCGCTACAGGAACTGGTTATTAAGTGCGGAAACCACCCAGCGCCTCCCATTTGTAGCTCCTGTAACACTCGCCAGACGGGAGAAGCCTCGTTCTTCACCTGGCACCTGAACCCGCTCAAGGAAAGGGGTGGCCGGCAACCAACACTTTGGAGCACGGTCCCGGAATGCCACCCCAGACAGGCTCGGCACCGCCGCAAGTGATGCGATTTTGCAGCCACATCGGCGGGTGGCACCCGGAACCACCGCGTGGCGCAGGGGGCAGGAGTCGCGACACTCACGAGACGTAGGCGGGGTAGGCGAAGCCGATGAGGTTGCAGAGCAGAGACGCGCCGTATCCCACCACCAGGTACACGGCCACGACCCCGAGGATGCCTGAGGAGAGAGCAGAAAGCCGTCAGCGCCCGAGGGACCGGGGCGAGGAGGCGCGGGCAGGGCGCGGCCGCCCGCGGTGAGCCGGAGGGCGACGGCCGGGGCTCACCGGTGGCGATGTAGGTGCGGCTGACGCCGGTCTTGCTCTCGATCCGCTCGAGTACGGCGGTCATGCAGTTCTTCTCGTGTAGGAAGCGGTCGAACCGCTGCCGCATCGCCGCGGTCATGGCGCTGCTGCCGCCCGCTCCGCGCCGCAGCCCCGCGCTCCCCGCGGCCGAGCGCAGGCGCCGCCCCGGCACCCAGCGCCCATCCCCGTGGCGCCGCGCCCGGGGGCGGTGGCGAGCGACCGGGAACCATCTTCCGCCGGCAGCGGGCCCGTTCCGAGCCCGCCCCTGCGCGAAATGGAGGTCTGGGGGCGCGCCCCGCCGGGACAGACCCTGTCCTCGGCGGGTTTGGGGGACTCCAGGCAAAGGCCGGGATGCGGCACCGGCCGCGGTGCGCGCAGCCGATGTCCCCTCGCGGCCTCCCGCCCTTCTTGCCCCGCAGGCAGGGGTAGGTTTCTAATCCTGGAGCGGGGCCAAGGACATAGATCCCTGCAAGGATGGTGCGCCCTGTTCAAGGAATCAAACAGACAAGACCCCTGTGTCAGAGATGGCAAGGAGGAGGAGGCCACGCAGGTAGCCGGCTCCAATTGCCTACAAGTGCTAGAATGTCCCCCCGCCCCCAAAATCAGCGCGTGATACCATACACGGTGAGCAAAAGTCAGAAACAGATGGTAGGCACTGATGTGATGTAGAAGAGAGGTTATGACAATTTACAGATACCCAAATGGCGCATGTGACCACGCCGAGGGCAGCAGCGCCTTGCTGTAACTGTATCCTGGAACTTATGGTGTGCGCAATGTTTTTGCCAACTAAATATAATTTGTTGGCTGTGATGTAGTCCTGGAAACTTCCTTGGCTGGGCTGACCCTTCTGAGCAGCTCCTCTGCATCTGACTCAGCATTACAACCAGTACTGGGACTCTTTATGCCCTCCTCAAATCTGTGTTGCTTCTGAGTGTGCCAGAAAATACTAATCAGTCTTCTTTTGCGTATGTCTTATCTTCATGTAAATTTTTTTAAAATATAAACATCACATTGTGCTTTGGAGCTGTCAGCTGGGGGAAGGCATTTTGGAAATAATTTAAATTTAATTGCTGAAATACATTTTCTTCTTTCCAGTAACTGTTTTATTAAAGCAGAGGTGAGGAGACGAGGGAGAATAATATTTAGTCCATATCTGTGGTCAAAAGGTTTGTCCTGTAATTGCAGGGGTTTTTTTTGTTGGTGGTGTTTGGTTGTTTTTTGGTTTGGTTGTTTGTTGGGTTTTTTTTTGGTTTTTGTTTTTTTTTTTTTTTTTGGGGGGGAAAGATTTTTGCCTTTTTTTTTTTTTTAACAGAATAAAAAGATAGAGTTAAAAGTGATCTTTGGAGGTTATGTAGTGCAGTTTTCTGCTCAAAGTATGGCTAATGCTAAAGATAGATCCTGATGCTCAGGATCTGGATCCCTAGGATCTGAAAATGTTCATGGATGGAGATTCTGCAGCCTCCTTGGGCAGCCCTTCACTGTGCTTAACTGCAACCAAAGAGATATTTTCCCTCACATTTCAAATTGAGATCTCCTTTGGTGTCATATGTGACTGTTTCATCTTGTCGTTTGCCCTGATTTTTTACACTTCTGAGGAGGATCCAGTTCACTTTAACCTCCAAACAGAGAGCTGAAGGTAGCAATTGATGTCCCCACTTAGCCTTCACTTCTGAGAAGAAGCACAGCAGTCCCAGATCCTTGATCCTCCTCCTATGCCGTGTGTTCCAGCCCCCTCCTTTTCCCTTTTTTGTCTGCTGGATCCATCGGATATGCCTTGGGTTTTACAAAGAATGTGGGAGACTGTTGGGACTGGAATTAGGTAGTATTAAGGGATATACTGATGCTTTCAAATTAATAAAGATTAGTAACAGTGCGAGGTAGCCTTAAGAAATTGTCCTTTACAAGATCTGTGAGAAATTTAATTCTTAGCTTCAAGCAAAGCAAAATTCTACACCTTAATTTAAAATACAGCAATATTAAAATTTTAAGCAACTCAGCTGAGATTGCCTTTTTGTCCAGTATATAGACACTGTCATGTAGAAACCCCCTGCCTTATAAGGACACTGTAACGTTCTTATATGCCTAAGGGTTAAAAGTGAAACAAGGTAAGCATCACCAAAGGTTGCAGAAAGCAGTGTCACTCTCATTTTACTTATGGTTATGCTGGAATGTGGAGAAAGTACAGGACCTACTAAATTCTAAATAAGCAATTCTCAAACTGAAGATTTGCAGACTTGGATCATAGTTTGCAGGAGTGCAAAAGCCTTATGGAAATTTATTTTGGTCTTTTGGGGTTTGTTTCTCTCCCAAGCTCACTCTCTTTGCACTTAATAAGGTGCCTCCAAAAATTTGGGATTTTTTCATCTAACTGAAAACTGAAGAACTGAGGAGGAGAGCAGGTAGGAGGTAAGACACAAAAGTATTATAAAAAAGAGAATTTAATAAAAATGTTAAAACCAACTAAATTCCTGCTGAGTTTTCATAATAACTCGCTGTCTACTTTTGTGTTCTTTTATTTAAAACTAAACTATGAAACATGGCATTAATAGCTTCCCCAGCTGACCTGTGCTAGACAAATGTTTTCAGTGCACTGCAGTGTGCTGTGTAAACTCTATGTAGCAATAAGGTGCATAACAGTTTGGTTTAAGATACCTATGCTACAGAGCAAGAGAAAAATTAGTTTTTAGAAGAAAGAAATTATAAAGTTGAAGAGAAATAAAGATAGGGTACTATACTAAAAAATATAAAGAGTCTTCCAGCTCAATATGGAGAACATGCTGTATTGGGCAGTGGTCTTTCATGTTCTCACAAAAACCTGAAAATATGAATGGGGAAGGAATATTGTGGCTTGAAAGATCTAGAGAGGAAGGTTAAAGGCATATTGCATGACCTGCTCAAGGAGCTTCTGCAGGAGAGGAGGAAAACTAGAAAAATGCAGCAAAACTACCCCATGGAGGACCAAGAGGATAAGTGCCTTTCCGCCTATAAAGATTTGAAAGTAGTGGTGTCCTATACACCAGAACCAAAGCACAGGCAGCAGTAGCCCATTTGTCCAGGCTACCCATCCACTCTCTGTAGGTTACCATGAAGTACCAGAGCTGACATCCAAAGTCACAGGCTGCAGGACACACCTGAGCTGGGAGAGTAATTGTACCCTTAGAATGGCAGGCTGCCTGTCCTGCCTGCTGAGGGCTGTGCTATGAAATAAACTAATAGAAAACAGTGTATTGCAGGGCTGTGTCCTTTCAATGATACTCCATTCTTCATTTTCCCTTTTGGTGTCCTAATTTTTTCTCTATTTTTCTAGTTAATACAAATCCATATCTTTACTTTTCCTCTTTGATGTTTTAAGCTATTTAGTCTGATTTTAGGTTCAGACTGGCCTAGTCACTAGATAAGCTCTGTTCTTTAACTGTCTTCAACATACTTCAAGTGTCTTTTCACTCTGAGCTGAAGTGTGGACCACTGTTATAATCAACCCTGAGTTAAAGGTCAGCTCGTGGCTTTAGCACAGGTGTGTACTTCATGGACTCCCAGAATGGTTTGGGTTGGAAGGGACCCTCAAGCTTATCTCATTCTGACCCACCTGCCATGGGCAGGGTCACCTCCCACTAGACCAGGTTGTTCAGAGCCCTGCCCAACCTGGCCTTGAACACTTCCAGGGAGGGGGCATCGACAACTTCTCTGGGCAACCTCTGCCAGGCCCCATCACTCTAACAGTTAAGAGTTTTTGCACAACAGCTAATCTATATGTACTATCTTTGTTTAAAACCATTCCTCCTTGTCCTGTCATTATATGCCTTTGCAAAAAGTCTTTCCCCATCTTTCTTGTAGGCTCCCTTTAGGTACAATAAGGTGCTATAAGCTCTCCCTGGAACCTTCTCTTCTCAAGGCAGAACAACCTCATCTCTCTCAGCCTGTCTTCTTAGGAGAGGTGCTCCAGTCCCCTGATCATCCCCCTGTGGTCCTCTGGACTCACTCCAGCAGGCCCATGTCCTGCTGATATTGAGGGCCCCAGAGCTGGACTTCCTCCAACAGTCTGCTTGACTTGGAGTTTGAATGGATGATCACATCCCAAGGGGTGTGTGTGTTACCTGAGCCATCTGGTTAAGCCTGTTTGAGATCAGTGTTGCCTAAACAAACCCTGCTGTCTTGACGTGTAGCATGTCATGTATGTAAAGCAATGCACACATTATTGCCATTAAATGAATGATTACCTGCGAAGCCTTAGATCATAAATCCTTTGATCTGATTATGAAAGCAGGGTAATGTTAGGAAAAGCCCAGTACAGAGTTTTCTTAAGAGGCTCACCACAGCTCTCTATATATAAAGTAACCAAATGATTGCTAGCTTACCTTTTTCTGTGTGTTTCCTATCTCTTCTGCAAGGTTCAGAGAACCTCTCCAAAGTTTAGGTACCATTATTGATCCAAGTCTGCTAATGAGTGCATCTTATTAGTTTATTACAACGTCTTGTGCATCACCACAAGTGTGGTACTTTCTATGGTGCTTCTCACTTAATAAAATCCCTTCCAGATTATTTTCCTTTACAATCAGGAAACCAAGATGAACACAGATTTAAGCCTAGATTTTCATTAACTTTTGTGTGGGCGATTTGGTTTACCTAAAACTTGCTTCAACATATTTTAAGTGTTTCTGTTTCTCCACATGGGTTATATGGGACTGGTTCTATAGTACATTACTGTCCTCCTGATGGTCTGTGCCAGCTCTTCACTCACCTTTTGCCATGTAACACATGAAGCAAAGCAGGGGAGTAGTGCTTGCATTGTCTCCTTGCATACAGATTTGACCCAAAATACCAGCTTGTAGCAACTGAGGGTGCTGAGCTCATACTGCTTACAGAAGGTATTTCTTTTCAGTCCACTTACCTCTCACCTCCATCCTTTGTTGGAGATTTTAGTATAGAATCTGTTTATCGAAGGGCTGAGTGGAATTAATGCCTTTTTCTGATTACTTAGGCAAGCTGAAGTCTGCAATCTCGATTGCAGACTATCAAGGTTCTGCCTCAGTCTTTATTCTAATTCACATAAATTGCAAATAAATGTTTATTGGGTTCTAGATTTGGCTGGTGCTTGGTATCTGAGAGTGTCTTCCTATCCAATGCAATTCTCACTTTGGTGAAATTCTCCAAGCAAGATGTTATCCACTTTCATCTCTTGCTTGTCCTGTGCAATCCAACTCTTTTTCTGAGATCCCTTTCTGAATGCACAAATGGCTGGCTCCTGTTTTATTTTCTGCCACCTTCTCTCCCTGCTCAGTGCAAACAGACAACAACATTATTTTCCAAATATCTTATTGTTGCCTTTCAGACTGCCAAGGCTGACTGATAAGCAGTGATTAAAAACGAGTTTGAGTACATCACTGGGTGATTCTGCACATTGCTTGGAGCTCTGAGGTGGTGTGGGTACTGTGTGAGCTTCTCTGTGATATGCCTGGCCTTCCTACTCTCTTAATTGCCCTTGAAGCTTGACAAGAGCTACTTTGCCAGCAAAGCATGCAAGTTCCCTGGAGGATTTATCTTTGGGGAAATGTAACCTGAATATGTCAGCTTTAACTCAATTGGCATCATGTGAGCTAACGGGTAAAAGGAGTGCATGTTAGTTTATCAAAGAAATTAGAAAGCACACAGCAAGAAAAAGAAATTACAATGATACATAACTCCAAATCCTACTTCTGAACATAATTTTTCCTTTTGTTCATGTTCTGGCTAACCTAGTCTTCCAGCAATGTCTCCAAAATGGAGCAAGCAGAAATGGTCAAATGTAACATCTCTCCTCTCTCCCGTCTTGGAACACTGTCTACAAACTTCCATTATGTTCTTCAGGTAGTACCTTCCTCACATGCTAAGGATCTGTATTATTGAAGAGTGATTTGTAACTTAGGTAACACTTGACACATTTGCTTATTCATTGTATCAGGCTGGGTATTTTTCAGAAACCATGACACGGCTAAAAGTACCATAGATGGCATGAGATGTCAAAGTGCATTTTCTAAGCCACTTTTTTTTCCTCTATCAATTGTTGGAGCTCCTGGTACCAAATCCACATGGGAGATGGGGACCAGGACATGGGGAGCAGTTTTTGAATGTAGCAAAGCAGGGAAAAACAGTAGCAGCAAGAGTAACCTGATAACTGAAATAATCCAGACCATATAACTTTTAAAGAACCTCTTACATCTACTCTTTCTGGTAAAAAAGGAGCTTTTTGGATTCCTGAGCAATGGGATTGATCAGTTTGAACTCAGATCCTTACAGGTGTTCCTCTGTCTAGACATATCAATAGTACTGTTAGTGGACTTTACTTTCGCTAACAAAGTACTTCTTTAAGTAAGTTAAAGTGATCCACCCATCACCTCCAAGCATCACAGCAATAAAGGGAGTGGAGCAAAGTCACTGTCAAATACACTTAGTGGAGTTTGCTCATGAGTGAGACACCAATATATGTAAATATTATACTGCTTCAGCTCCTACTAAGACTGGACTCCAACTCCTACTAAGATTGTCTTCGTACAGTATTGTTCTTTCTATAACTGGTTGAATGCCCTTTTCTGATACTTTTGGTGCTGTCATGGAACCTCCTGTTCTTTGTTACATCTTTGGAAAGGAGGCAAAGGATACATCTCTCACTTTCTGTGCCTAACAGTCAGTAACTGAACTGTGAATGTACATACTTTTTGTGTCTTCAGGGTAATGCTGGACTGGTGTTTCTATGTGCTGGTTTTGACTAGGGCAGAGCTAATTAGCTAGTATGGAGCCTTGTTTTGGATTTGTGCTGAACACAGTGTTGATTATATTCTATACCATATAGCATCATAATCAGCTGTGGGGAGAACAAAAGGGGGGACATTCAGAGTGATGGCATGTGTCTCCCCAAGTCACTATTACACATGATGGATCCCCATTCTGGAGATGGCTGAACATCTGCCTGGTCACAGGAAGCAGCGAAGGTTTTGCTTTCTTGTGTGTGCAGCTTTTGCATTCCCTATAGCTTAATAGGCAACACTAATAACTTACTAGACAATTTAGTCTTTATCTCAGCCAACGAGTTTTCTCATTTCTCTGTTTCTCTCCCCAGTCCTGGTGAGGGAAAGAGCAGTCAGACGGAGCTCAAGCAGTTTGGTGAGTAAAGGAAGGGGAAGAACAAGAGGAGAAATGCGTTAAATGCTGCTACCTAAAATCAGAGGCTGCAATGCCAGCAGCAGCTGCCGCGGAGAGAGCAGCGATACCCTCTGCTGGCAGGGAGACACGTCCGGGAACGCCACCGGAGCCGGTTTTGTTTCTCAGAATCACAGAATTATTCCCTTTCGGAGATCGTCCCCTCCAGCCCCCCCGCCACCATGGCACGGTCACCTGGAGCACCTGGAGCAGGTGACACAGGAACGCGTCCGGGTGGGTTTGAACGTCTCCAGAGGGGGAGAGTCCATGTCCTCTCCAGGCAGCGGTTCCAGAGCTCTGCCACCCCTCAAACGTGACAAAGTTCTTCATATTGTGGTGGAACTTCCTGTGTTTTAGTTTATGGCCATTGCTCCTCGTCCTGTCGCTGGGCACCACCCTCCTGGCACCCGCCTCGGAGGTAGTTACAGGCATTAATGAGAACCTCTGTCAGTCTCCTCCAGACTAAACAGGCCCAGCTCCCGCTGCCTTTCCTCACAAGGCAGAGATGCCCCACACCATCCTCGTCTTCATGGCCTCTGCTGGACCCCTCCCGTGGCTCTCTGTGCCGAGGAGCCCAGAGCTGGACACAGCACCCCGGCTGTGCCTCACCACGCTCCGGGCGGGCGGGGGTCCGGCCGGCCCTCCCTCCCTCCCTCCCTCGCAGCTGTCCCGTCCCCGTCCCACTGTCCCGTTCCGTGTCCCGGCGCCGCGCGTTATCAGCGCGCTCGCGACGACCCCACCCCGCGCCGCCCATTGGCCGCCCACGATCACCTGAGCCTGCCGGTCCCGCCCCGTGCCCCGCCCCATTGGCCGCCGCTCCGCCAGCGGCGGGAGCCGATTGGCCTCGGGAGCCGCCGCTCCGCCGCCCCCCCGCAGCGCGGCCCCGCCCCCGCCGTTTCTCTGCGCCCCGGCCTCCGCCGCGTCGGGATGAGCCGCGCTTCCCTATGGAGACCAAACGGGCCGAGATCCCCAGCAGCGTCCTGGACGACCTATGCAGGTATGGCCGTGGGGCGGGGGCGGCCCCAGGGCTGCGTTGCCGCTGCTGCCGGAGGGCGGGAAGGGCGCTTGACCCTGCCCGCGCCCGGGGTGCGGGGCTCGAGATGCTCGAGACATTGAGGGGGTGCGGGGCCACCCAGACTGAAGGGGCGGCTTTGGCCGTCCCGCGGCGGCCGGGAAGCGGAAGGACGAGGCTCTGCCCATTCCTACCGTGCCCGAGGCTCCGCCCTCCCCATGGAATCCGTCCTGGAAGGGCGGGAAGGCTGCCCGCGGCAGCCTCTGGACCTGGTGTGGGGCTGCTCCGGCGGCGGGCCGGGAGCCGAGTGCACGGGGGAAGTGGGAGAACATTGTTTATGGGGATTTCTTGCGGGGCTTGGGCCGGAAAAGGTAGAACTGCGTCGGCGGTGTTTGCGCAGGTGAAAGAAGAGCTGGGAGCGTGGGGCTGGCGTGACGTGTAGCCCAGCAGTGATGTGCTACTTGCTGCTCCGAGGTCTGGTTTCATTTGGAAGGGGTGGCGGGGAGTCCCTTCTGGGGAGCTTCCTCTGCTGGAAGGGAACGTGCCAGCGGGCGGAAAGGAAGAGCCACAGGGGCACCCTTCGGTCTGAAGCTGCCCTCTCCTGCTTGTCGGTTCTTTCAGAGTGAAATGCTTTTTTTGTTCCAGGGGCTTTGCGTTTGAATTCTCGTAAAGCGTGGATTCTGTAAAAGGGCCAAGTTGCATTTTCCCCCCGACGGTCTCAACCTCTGATCATTTGTGGTGCAGCCCTTCAAACTTTGTAATTTGTCTGTCATCCCCAGAATGTGATGACACAAACTGCATGTGATATTTGGCATGAAATAATCCTTCTATCTTACCACCTCCAAGGGACTCCTTATGAGGTATTTATGTAAAAGAGGGAAAGGTTAGTGAAGAGGAAAGATACCCCGCTTACTGTAATTAAGGTTTTCAAATGAGCGAAAATGTTTAGAAATGAGAATACCACAGGAAGGTAGAACTGTCCTGCTCAGTATTGTTTTGCACTTGTCTCATGCAAGAGTCAGAGTTTGTGGTAGGCATGTAAATTTTCAATTCCTTAAATCTGGCCTTGGAAGCATGTTTATGTTTCCATTGTGTCTGCTTTGGGCTCCCTGCAGAGAGAGGAACTTGCCTTTCAGATCCCTGTTCACATATGACACAAGATTTAAGACTTCTTCAGAAAATCCAGAGAGGAATTGCAGTGATTACAAAACTGATACAGCCTGTTAGTGTCACTTCCGTGGGGTGACTGACAGAAGGGCCCATGAGTATTTGAATCTTACATTGTAATAGGATCAGTCCCAGTGTTTTACTATGTTTCTTTGAGATACTGTAATCTTCTATCTTAGAAATGGTGTTTTGTATTGTAATTCTGTTAATGTTATAAATGTGTTATAAAAATATCTGTAATATCCTACATTCTTCAATCTATATATGATATTAGTGGGAATTTTGGTAGAAAGTGACAGGTGATTTTTCATACTCAGTTACTGGGTATTGTTAATAACAAGTTACAGGTATCCATGTCAGTTTTTGTCATGCTGCCTTGTGCGATGGAGTTGTTTAACTGAGTAAAGAAGTGGATGTGCAGTCATAATACGGGTTTAGCAGCTTCTTGAAACTTCCTTTGTCTTGTAAACAAGTCCTTTTACCCTGTCTTTTGACTTCCAGACTGTGGTTGATTCACCTTGCTGAAGTGGCCAGATGCTCACCCACTTCCCCTCTTCAAAAAACATTTGAAAAAGAGCTTTTTCTGCATCCTTGTTTTTCCCAGAGAAACTTCATGTCGGCTTCATCCTTTCATTCTCTCCTCTACCTCCTTCCCTGCGAGCTGCTCAGGGGATGGGGAATGGGGGTTGTGGTCAGTCTGTAACACATCCTCTCTGGGGCTCTTCCCTCTTATGCTTTGCCCCTGCTCCAGTGTGGGATCACTCCTACGGGCTAAGGCTTCTTCAGGACATATCCATCTGCACCAGCACGTGATACTCCAAAGACTGTAGGATGGACATCTCCTCTTCTTCTTCTTCTCCAATTTCGGTGTTTGCACTGCTGTTTCATGCTGGTTTTTTTCACTTCCTCTGCCTGTCTGGCATTTTTGTCCTGAAATACACTTCCCCACAGGCACCACCATCTCAGCTGCTGCCTCCAGCTGTGTCCCACAGTGTGTCCAGCATTAGCCCGTCACTGCCAGCACCTGGCAGCTGCACCTAGAACAACCTAGAGATGCCATGCCTGTTTTAGCACTTCAGTCACTCCAAGTAACTTACAAGTTAACTTTTTGATTAATAGGTATCATTGTATTTGGCTTTGCTATTGTTCTCTAAGCCTAATCCCTGGCATATTCTTACTCCTCTTTGATACTGCTGCATATTTTATCTTTAGATTTATGTTCAGCTGCAGTGCTGGGGCAAGAAAATATCATCAACTAGATGATATGATGTAATGTAGACTTTTAAGTTATCTTTTAGTTATAGCAACTTTATAGATAAGGGATCTTTTCAGCAGTCAGAACAGAGCCTTCAAAAGAAACTGGAAGTGGTAGTGCCAATTGAAAATTGGGAAGTTGTAAAATGTTGATATGAATAAGGTTATTTATGCGAGGGAAAATCACAGAGTGCTTTGAGTTAAAGGGACCTTAAATATCATCTCATCCCAGCCGCTCTGCCAAAAGCAGGGTCACCTTCTAGACCAGATTGCTACTGAACATTTCCGGGGACAGGCCATCCACAGCTTCTCTGGACAGTGTGTGCCAGTGACTCATGACCCTCACAGTGAAAATTTTTTTCCTATTATCTAAACCTTCCCCTTTTTCTCTTTAAAGCCATTCCCCCTTGTCCTGTCACTATGACATAGTAAAAAGACTCTCTCCAGCTCTCTTGTAGCCCCACTGAAGTCCTGAAAGGCCTCAGAGAAGACTTGCTCCAGCGTATCCCCATCCTCTTGTATTGAAGTTCCAACAGCTGGACACAACACTTAGGTGAAGTCTCACGAGAACAGAATAAAGGGTGAGAATCACCTCCCTTAATCTGCTGTGCACACTATGTTCCATCAAAAGAATGGGCTGCGAGCTCACAGTGTCAGCTCATGTCAAGATTCTCATCCACCAGCACCTCAAATCCTCCTCCCCAGAGCTGCTCTCCATCCGTTCTCTGATCAGACTGTTTACATTGTGCTTGGATTATCCCAACCCAGGCACAGCACTTGGCTGTGTTGAAAGTCATGAGGTTCACATAGACTCCTTCTCAGGCCTGCCAAGGTCTTTAAGGGTATCTGGCCAAGGCCCTTTTTCCATGTGAAAATTGGATAGGAAGATGAGAAATAAAATCATAGTAAATAAATAAAGGCTACAAACCCAGCAAAAGAATGATAAGAAGATGAGAAATCCATCAACAAAGCACACAAGTCTACAAAACCAGCAGAGGAATGATAAGGAAGGCAGTGGTGAAAACCAAACCTGGCCAGTGGTTGATGAGGGGGGGTATAGGAATGTTTGTTCCAGCAAGTTTATCTGAGTATGGACCTATTCCTGGAAAACAGAAAAAAAGTGGAGGAATCAGAATGAAAATATATTTAGACACAGACCTAAGAAATCAGAAGTAGACACAACGACAAGAAACAAACCTATTAATTTCACCAATTGGCCTACTGCCAAGAAATCACAAGCATCACTCTGAGGAATATCAGCCTGGCCTTTGTATCTCTTAGGGCTTTAGATCTGGGGGGGATCGCACACTCTGGGCTGAGAGGAGTGCCGCAGGAAAAGAGAAGCAGGGAAGGACAAAGCAAAGGTAGGCAGAAAGGGGTATAAAAGAGCTGGCTGTAAAACTGGACAAGTTACTACACTTCTCTGTCTGACCCTTCTGCCCCAGTGTCACTGACTCTCCTGTCTTATATCTTCTTAGTAAATATTTATTTTTGTCTGGATAATTCCACTCTCTACCCCCTGTATATGTGTGCTCCAAGAATGAAGTGCCAGCTGCTGATGGGAGTTCTGTCTGATATTGGGCAAGGTGTCAGCTGCTGGAGTGAGGGAGCAGATCTCAGTGCCAGCCACTCCCAGGAGGGGGTCTCAGCTCCCACTGTTTGGGGTAGCAATGATGAGTGTCCTGGGAACCAGCTTCTGTGTGGGAAGTGGTGTGAGTGAGGGCAGTGAGGGGCAGAGCACAGGCAGCTGCAGCAAGACTGGGGATGGGCGGGGGACAGGTGCCTTCCCCAGACCTCTTGTGCCTGTGTTCTCACTAGCAAACTTCAAACTGGACCATCTGGTGGGACAGGGACCTATGTGAGGGGCGTGAGGGTCTGGGGTCTGGGCAGGGCTATGGAGTGGCAAAGGAGACCTGTGATAGTACCTGGGGAACCTGTGAATGTGCCTGGAAACCTGGGGAGTATCAGGTGTGTGCCTGCACCAGTGAGGCAGTGACCTTCTGCCTCTGTCCTTGGCCAGAGTGCCTTAGAGAGACAACTAGTTCTGAGATCCTGTGACAATTCATACTTGACAGATTCTAAGTAAAGATACAGAATTTCTGCTTCGAGCAATGATAATTATGCACTTTTGGAATTTAGCTGGTTGCCCTAAGGAGCTGAATGTCAAAGATCTCCATCAAATGATTTAAGTTCAGTGGGGGGTGTATGACCTTAAATTTCTAAAAAGGAAGTTCTGCTTTCAATACAAATACATAAATAAATAAAACTTCTTCTGCTTAGCTAAAATGGTGTATCACACAGTGCTGCTTAAACTTTTATCTCAGTGACTCTGTCTGTGTGCCAGTATCTGGACTAAACCTGATTGTCCATGTTCAGTTTCAGACTGAGAAAATTTGTAGGATCATATTGAATTTTAAAATCTATGTAAATTATTAGTTTACTGTGGTTTTAAGTGAAAATATATAACTATGTTCAACTTGTGTCCTGAAAAAAATAGCACTGAAATATCTTATCAGAGTTTGCAGATGTTATTTAATGGACTTGTAAAAATCCTTTCATTTTTGTAACACAGCCATTTAAGTAGGTTGTCTTCACACTCCCTGTTTTTACAACAGTTAATTTACTTAGTATATTGTAATTTATATTTCTGAAAGATCATAATAATCCATTTTCCTTCTTGACTTTAAAAGCTGTACTTTACTTTGTGAAAACTGTTTACTGTCCTTGTGGAACATGAGGAGGATCTGGAGGTTTGTTGGTACGTGCTAATGGATCAAGAATTGTACTGTTGCAATGTTTTATTGTTAGCTGTATTTAATCAGTAGATTTGGCTAATCTTACTCTTTTTCTTTCCTGTCAGCCGATTTATTTTGCACATTCCAAGTGAAGAGAGAGACAATGCAATCAGAGTTTGTTTTCAGATTGAACTTGCCCATTGGTTTTATTTGGATTTCTACATGCAAAACACACCAGGATTACCTCAGTGTGGGATAAGAGACTTTGCTAAAGCTGATATCCTTTTTATTACTCTGATTGTTTTCTGTCTCAGTGGTAAAGTGCAAACTGAATATTGTTAACAGTATTTCATAGTATGATAATGAGTTCATGTGTTAATGATTAAAAGTTACTGCTGCTAGGTATGTGATGTTACTGAGCTCACTGCTTCCATAATTTTGTGGCACTCACAAAAGAGATGTTTCTTGGACTGCTAAAGGACTATGGAAAACAGTCTGTTTCTGATGTTTGAGGATTTTTTCTCATGGTTGCACTTTGCATGCTAGGTTGGTTTCAAGGGTGAGCTGCTGGTGCTCTTCAAACTGAACTCCACAGATTATTAATTTTCATGTAACTAGTGACATAAAGTAGTTGAAGGTGGTATGTGTTCTGCCATGGCCAGTGGTATGTATTTGTTGGAAGTTTCTGTAGAGTAGAAACTGCATTTTTACTGAATTCGAATTGTTGGCCTCGGCTGTTTTTGTTGCTTGCAAGGGCTGCTAGAATGTGTACTATCTAGTCCTTGCTAGAGAAAACTTGGTGGCTTTCATCCAGCAAGCGTTTTAGTTTTAGCCTTGTCCCATATGTTCTTGATCTGAGATTGAAATATTACTTCTAACTTTGAGGGTAATATTATCCATGCTTTCAATACACAACATACTTATCTGTTAGTTTCATAATATATATTTACTTCAGAACACTACAGCTTTTAACTGTAAACTGTAAAAATATGGTCTTATTCTGTTGGTTGATGTTATGCTGTTATTTTATAGATGTTTTTAATTATAAATGTATTTTCAGGCCAACAAAATTATCCTACTAATTGTACGCAGTGCAGAAAAAATGCAGTGTAACAGATGTTATGTTCATTACACATTTCTCTTTCTAGCCCATATTTGCCACAAATATCAGTTCTGCTGCACTGTATTTTTAAGTATTCTGCTGTGGAGTATTTTTTATCGGTAGTATAATATATGTAATATATAATATTAATACTTTGGTTAAGGACTTGCAGATTTTCTCTCAAAATTTTAGGGCTATAGAGGTTGTTTATATTTTCTCTGCATGGTGAGTTTTGATAAAGGATATTAGAATGTAGATTTCTATAACTATATGTCATTAAATTATTTTTTTTGCATATCAAATACTGAAGATAGGATTCTGTGCCATAATCTTAACAAATGATTGTTGCAAAAGTGCATTCCCATTTATTTCAAGCACAAGAAACTGAATTTTTTTCTGTCTCTTGCTCACTTCAAAATTAAGAAAATATGTTTGCAAATAATACATATTCAAAATAACTGTTATGGAGTTACTTTTTTTCAAAATTGCCTTCCTTCAAACAATCAGCCTTGTGCAGTCTTTTTTCTTGGTGTTTTTTTTAGTGTTTTGTTGGCTTTTTTTTTAGTGTCTTTTTTGTTTGGTTGGTTTTGGTTTTTTGTTTTTGATTTTTTTTGGTTTTTTTTTTCATTTATTTAGATTGCTTTGTATAGGAATTGCTGAATTACTTGATGCTCTCTGACTTTCAGTGTTTGGTAGTGGATTATTTGTAATTTTTTTTTTACTTCCAAGAGACTCTATCTTGAAAAGACTTAGGGGAGGGAGTGTTTATTCTAAATTGGGCGTGAATATCTTTTGTATTTGGTATGTGCTTTGGAACTGGCTGCTTTTTATTTTCCTTAACATGCTGCTATACTCTTCAGTCACTGCCCCTTTTTACTGCCTCAAGGTGAAGATGTACAGAAGGTTTTAGATGAGTGGAAAGAATACAAAATGGGAGTGCCAACCTATGGTGCAATCATCCTTGATGAGACACTTGAAAATGTAAGTATGGAAATAGTTGTGAAGGACTGTCTAGAGGGAGGGATGGCATATGCTGGCAGAAGTAATTCTTTGTTGTTTACATTTTCTTCTGGAGAAATTTACATTCATTGTCAGATTCACAGAGATACGAGAGTTGCTTGATATTGGTAACTGTGTACAGAAATATAATATGTGAGTCAGTAAACACACTTCTGCATGCTTTCCTTCTCAGATTTTATTTTTTTATCTGAGTTACATGATTCTGTAAAATATTTCACACTTCTTGCTAGAACACAGAAAACCTAACGGTTTCCTTCCTTGAGGCTAACATATTCTTTTGGAGAACAAGGGGATGGTGGAGGGAAGACATTTAATGAAATTGGTTAGAACACCTTCATGATTGACAGTTGCATTCCCTTGTCTTTTGTAGGTTCTTTTGGTTCAGGGCTATTTAGCAAAATCTGGTTGGGGATTTCCAAAAGGGAAAGTAAATAAAGAAGAGGCACCTCATGACTGTGCTGCTAGAGAGGTAAGTTATATCAACTCCTTTAAGATAAAGAAGTGAAATTTTGCTGAAATCAGGATATATGTGTTGGGTGAAAAGGCACTTTACTTAGGTAATCCTGTTATTGAAATTCTGTGAATAAATAGTCTGTTCTTGCAGTCATCTTCTGGTGCCTTTCTGAGTTCCAAAATGGTAGTCAAGGCTAAGGTTATTGTCATGGTTTGACCCGGAAGTGAGGTTTTGGGAAGTTATGGTTATGTTAAATAAATAAATAGCTAAGGTTATATATTAAATAAATAAATAAATATAAAAATTATATAGATTAATTATATATATAATATATATATATTTATATATATAAGTAATATATAAAATAATTATACATTTTATAAATAAAACAAAAAAAAGGTTTCTGTTTCACATGCTTTTGCACTAATGTGCTGCATGAAGTGAGTGCTGTTTTTAAAGTTCTCTGCTGAACTGTGAATTTACATTTAAGTATTACTTGTGGTGCTTGGGAAATCTTATGTAATTTAGGACTTTTGGTGTATTAATTTCAAGGGTCACCATAACTTTAAAAACATGGAGAAATGGGAATTTAGCCTATGTACACTGGTCGCTGTAAAGAGGCTAAAAAGCTGAGTTGGAGGCTGTAGAATTTTATGTAAAAATTGTGAAGAACTTTTCTGTTTTCCAGTTATGCTATTTTTCAGTTATTTTCAGGAGCAAGAGTCAGTGTATATTGCAAGTAAAATCTGAAAAATAAAATAATCTGTATTTATTGCTCCTGGAGACATAGATATGTAGTGAAGCTGCATATTCAGAATGGCCTGTAAAAGAATAATACTGGTACAAATTCAGTGTTCATTCAACATAATACAGCCAGAGTTTTTGAGAGAGAAAATTAAGGTGAGAGAAAGTAGTATGATGCATTTAGTGTTCTTCAGTTGGACTGAATCAGTATCTGAGAAATCACAGGGTTTTGGGGTTTTTTTTGTTTGCTTAAGTATGCCTGTCAAGGATAAACTAGACAGCTACTTCAAGAAGAAGTTACATGAAGTGTATCTTCCTCTTCAAGTTATGCCAGCAAACGCATTAAAGGTGACACAGTTATACTGGAGAAAAAAAATCTTTCGATGGTGTTGTTGATTTGAAAAATGTATTTAGATTTCACTAGTGAACAGCAGTGTTGTTGCCATCTTTTTTTCTGACAGGTTAGATTGTCATTGTGGATAGGCTGACAGTTTATTTTTTATCTGAAATAAATCTTTCAACTTCTTTCACTGGAGTCAGCACAGATCTGAAACCATAAACTGCATATGTGTAAAATCTAATTGAAGAGGTCTTCAATTGGCAGTGCCTACAGAGTTCAGTAGTACCTCAGAAGCTGATGAGAACTAACCCCATCCATATTAATAAATTGCTGCGTGAAGGTGTAATAGAATTGTTTCAGCTTGCATAACAGGTTTGCAGTTTCAGAGAAATATAAAGCATGTAGATCCTTTTTCTATTTCTTAGCAAACCTCTGTGTGTAAAGGCTTGTTTTTCCCAGCAGTTTTCATGGATGTATCTGAAACATAGTCATTCCTTCACTTGTGGCAATAGGTTGTGAAAGGATGACTCTGAATACACACACACTGATTTAATCTAAATACTTCTCAGGTGTTTGAAGAAACTGGGTTTGACATAAAAGATTATATCTGCAAAGAGGACTACATTGAGCTGCGAATCAATGATCAGTTAGCACGGCTGTATATCATTCCTGGAGTTCCCAAGAACACGAAGTTCAACCCCAAAACTAGAAGGGAAATTCGGGTATGTGCTATCTTGTCTGAATTTACAGGAACTTTGCAGAAGTTGCTTTTTAAATCCAGAAGTGTGTAAAATAATGAACCCACAGTGAAAACCTTAAATGCTAGGTACCAGTGCACTGTAGGGTTTTGTGTTGACTTCTTGCAGCTCACCTGCAGGTCTGATACTTGACCATCTGTCTGACATCTCCATTCACCATGAAAAGACAATAGAGCATGCTGCTAAAATACAATTCTCCTTTTCTCATAGGTGATGTATATATTCATTATATTATTCATAGTTACAGATGCAAATGTAGCTATATATTTGCAAGTTTAATTATTAGTTGGGGACATGCAAAAGCCATATCAAAAGGACATATCCAGAGGATAAACTAAGGATTGTTTTCTTTCTTTCATGTCTAATACTGTCAGATTTAAAAAATAGTATATTTTAAGGAGGAAGTTGGGAAGGGGACAGAAAAAGGGAACTATTTTGGATGTATTGTGTACCATTAGGCTTTTAAAAGGTATTGTGAAAGCGAAAGACAAAGGCTCAGGTAACAACTTGTTGGAACCTTTGTCAGTGGTATCTGTAATCTTGAAGTTTGATTTTTTCCTTTATGGCAATTCAGTTCAAAACGGCTATATTTCCATGCAGATTGTGTCACTAAATAGGGCATCTTGCTTATTTTGCTTTCTAAATAAAGAAAGTATTTGACTCAACAGGACTTAATTTCTTGCATTAGAGACCTGTTTTTTTAAAACATAAGATGAAATTTAAGTGTTTTTTAAAACATACAGTAAATATGGTACTTTGTATAACAGTGACCATATGTGTGGGAATATTGAAGAGTTCTTCCAATGACAGAGTTTTGAAGCTTTGTCTTCATCTGATCTAATGCCACCAGGAAGGCTGGTTTTGTACTCCCTGTAGAAATTGAATACTTGTTCAGTTTGTAACTTGTTTCCATAATTTGCATATTTTCTGTACCTAGGGCTTTCAGAGTAGATTCTGTAATAGCAAATCTCATGTGGGTTCTTCTACACTGTCTGTGGTCAGAATTCCTAATTTTGTTCCCCATTCTGCTAAGTATACAGTTTTAGCTATTAAAACTGTAACATATAAACAGTAACACAAATCCTATCCTATTGCCATGGGTTTTTTTTCTTTTATTACAAAACATGAAACTTTAGTCAAACTAAACACCCTTCTTACTTTTGAATGGGTATTGGTGGTCCAGTATTGATCACACTTTAAGTAAAAAGTTTTTGAAAAATACTCAAAGCCTGTACATTCTGTGTATGGCATTCATGTATGGCATTCTGTGTGCAATAGTTTGGTTGGTTTGTTTATGAAACTCTTATTCAGAATTTAGTTGCTGATTAATACCTTTCATATTTTAGGTGCGATATCGTGCAATTTTGTGCTGTACCATCTGCTACTGTAGTGGCAGTCGGAAGAGTTAATTAACCTTTTGTGAAAACCTTTTGTGAAAAACGCTGTTGTGGCCTGTTAATTTAAGTCTTCCATGGTAATTTTTTAATTAAGGGAAATAATTGTGGCTGATACACATTTGTAAAATTCTGATACGGCTACAATAGAGGGTATTTTGATTTTATTTCTTGTTTTTCTAGAATATTGAGTGGTTTTCCATCGACAAATTACCATGCCACAGAAATGACATGACCCCAAAGTCCAAGTTGGGTTTGGCACCTAACAAATTTTTTATGGCAATTCCTTTCATCAGGTATGTTTGAGATGAGGCAAATACTAGGCCAGGGTCTTTCAGATAACTTTAAATTCTTTAGATTTGTTTTGGTAAGTAGATCTTGTTGTACTACTCCTTGCTCACAGACCATTGAGGGAATGGATTTCCCGAAGGAATGGAGATTCCTCAGACAGTGACAATGGTTTTTCATCTGCAGGGAGCACACCCTCTAAGCCCAACTTGGAAAAAGCTAGGTAAGAACCAGGTCAGTTTAACATCTCTATATTCTTTCTTACAAAACACTGGTCATACAAATACGACGATATTATACAATGACAATTATATACAATACTGCTTGTCCTTTTCTCTTTATCCAAGGATTTGTGTTCCAGTAATAAGTAAATAACAGAAAAATAAGCATAGACGTATATCATAGATTTGTAAGTAAGGTGAGAACTTAATTAATGTGTTGATACACTGGTGTCAGAACTGAGATTATTTCCTCAGTCTTGTTTATGGGAATCAAAAAAACCAGAAGCTAAAGCAAGTAGATAACTTCCAGTGCTTCAAGTTCAATATTTTTGGCACTTCTGCAGAGGAAAAGTAGGTCTCTCCAAAGCAGGAGTGTAAAGTAGTCTAAGAAGTGCTAGATAAAACCTATGGGAATCAGTAGGGGAACATGTGCTGCTGGCTTTAGATTCAGCTGAGTGGAAAGTGGTAGAGCAAATGTTGAAACCTGTAGTCCTTATGAGAGGACTTCAGTAATTTGAGCCAGGGCAACACCAAGACTGAGAACAACAGGGCAAATGTTAATGTGGACTTGGCCTCTTGTCTTTGGAGAATGCAAATGGCAGTGAGCATTATTAGAGTTTCCATACTAGGTTACTTAAGATTGTCTTCCAGATTATTCTCAAAAAGCAGAAACTTTTTTCATATTTGTCTTCTGCTCTCAGTAGATTTGAAGTTGTGTTGTAAACTGTCTTTGTTTTCCTGCACTAGATCCAAACTTCGCTGTAGTCAACAGGTGTTTACAGATGGCTTTTCAGGAGAGCACTTGGTGAAGCCAAAACAGCCACAGAAGCCATATAATCATCCTGAGGTGTCTGAAGTTTTGAAAATAAAGGTAGGTTGTTTGTTAGGCAAGCATCTGGACTATTTAAAATGGATGTCTTTGTTCATAAGGGTTTCCTCTCTAGGACAAAACCAATGAATTTAGTCTCCAGAGGATGCAAAAATAGAGATGTGGGAGTGGGAGAATACTCTTGGGCATTCTTTGATTTCTCTCACACTAGAAGTGGTGGTATCAGGTAGCAACTGTGTTGTTTCATGTACAGATAGTAATTAGTACTTGCCGTTTTGCTGGAATCTCTAGTATTTCTGCATTAGTGCATGGAAATTCACTGAACTGAATTAATTGTGTAATAATTCTGTCATATTCAGTGCTAGAGAGAATGGGTAACAGTTGATGGCCCTGTAGCTTGAGTGTGTTTGGTTAGTTTCACTGGGCTTCCCTTTTTTCTGCAAAAGAAACTGTTTACATGTTTTGAAGTTACTTGGAGTGAAGTTTTAATTACTAAGTAGGAAATGTCAATGCAATGATGTCCAATTCTGCCATTTAAACTCTTCCCTCTACTTATTTTGGATTTAACAGCAGAGTCAGAGCCTGAGGAACAATGGCAGAAAGCAAAATCAAGACACTTCCAGCCAAAAGAAGCGAACAAATGGACTGCATAGTCAACCAGTTAAGCAAAACCATAACTTGGTAAGAAACATGCAGGGTCTGTGTCAGTAATATGTTCCAGTAATGCTTAACAAATATCCAGGGCAATGTCCTGCTGAAACAAAGTAGAGTGCTTATCTATCAAGAGTATGTTTGGTCAGAGTATTTGATACATGTTTGTAGATGTATAACATTTCTTACCTTGTATGCATATACATCTATAAACAAGCATACTAAATTTCAAAGTTTGCATTTTAGAAGTAAGTAATTTTAGCTGTTGAAAATTTGTCAGCTGTTTCAATACACAGTCCTGCAGCTTTCCAGGTTCCTGTCATGTAAAAGCCTTCTGTGGTGTGTAGTACACATCTTATTTATTGATGTGTGATGTCGTACTGTAAGCATGGGGTTTTGTTATGCAACACTTTAGAAAGTGGTGATGTAAATACTTATTATTTCCCTTCTCTCCAGCAAAAAATGTTGAGACACAGACTTGGCTTGGATGCCAGAATCTCATATAGTTTTTCAATCATAATGTAGAGCTAGTTACAGCAGTTTGTAAATTCCAGTGTCACACTGTTTGTGTTTTACTTTCCCTTGCAGTTACTAATTGTGTTTGTCCAGTTCTCAGTGGGACTTGACTCACTGGGCTGTGCTCTCCCTTAGAGTAGAATGTGCTTTGGATTTCCTGTTTTTTTATGGCTCTTCAGTATACTTTGTTGGCCCTTGTGCAGCAGTGAGCCCCCAGTTCTCTATGCAGCTCAGCTGGCTTTTCCAGGCTTTAGTTTTTTTTGTTTACAGGCTTTAAACTAAATTCTTCCCATTCTGGCTTGTGATTATTGCTTCTTTCTCTTATTCATGTAAACATACAGAAACCAGAAACTTGTCCTAAATTTCTTACTGCAAGAAATGATTAGTTATGTTTGGGTGTAGAAGAGTGAATTGACTGCCCAGAAATTTAAATGGATAGGAAAAAACTGTAATGGTAATCAGTAAGATCTTAACTGAGATAAGTGTTAATGCTCCCCAGTTACTTTGCAGGGTTTTCACAAATTTTTCTAAATATTTATCTTTTTCTGTTTCAGTTGTGTTTTCATGATGGTCCGTCTTTCAAAGTTTAAATATTTTGTGTCCAGTGATAATTTTGTGATGTAATTTGAAGGCCAGGAAACTCTTAATTTGGAGAGAGTGCAAAGGGCCATATTTTTTTGTATCAGTGTACTTACAGCAGCAATACCTGGGGCTAAAACAATTCCTCCCTTAAGAATTTTCAGTTTGTGTCTCTAAAGCATGTTAATTTAATTGGTAGTAGCAGCATGTCTGTAAATACATTCCCCTTGCCTCTTTTGGGACAAGCTCTCTGAAGAGTGGGTTTATGCATGCACAATGTTGATTACACACCATCATATGCAAGATGCTTCCATCTTAAAACAAAATTTTCCCCTAAAAGTCTGCATATTAGAAATGTTTTAGTGACTGTTAAAAAGTTGCATGATTCTGAAAGACTTGTGGATTTAAAGCATGTTTGCTACATCAAGTTATGTGACAGAATTACAGCTGAGTTAGAGGTAAAATAATTCAGATGTGAGGTGTGTCAAAGCAAACCAGCATGCCAGTTAGATGATGCTTAAATATAATGCCATTTCTTTATCAAATATGTGTAATGTATGGTCATTCTCTTCACCAGAAATGTGAAAAAAGGCTTAATCCAAGAAGACTTCAGGATAACTTTGAAACAGGCAAGTGCAGTCAGCATTTTCATCCACTGTCCTGTGCTACAGGCTGAAGGCACCTGAATAATGATGGTTGAGGGCTTTTCCTCATGCCAACATTCAAAATCTTATAAAACCATGTTTTTCCAAGGTAGTTTGAGGTTTTGTTTGTTTTTTAATGAAAAAGATACTGTTTCATGTTGGTCTTGCACACCTGATATACACCAGGTGGCTGAGTGAAAAAGTAACTAAAAGCTAGTTTAGAAAAATAGCATCTGAGTCAACACAGTGCTGGTAATTGAGTGTGCTTTAAGGCTTTCTGTCCTGCTAGTAATAAGCTGCAGCAGAGTGCACACAGTTCCTTACTTATTGCTCAGGAGACAGTGCCCTTTTTTTTCTCCTTGTTGAGAAATGGCTATTGAGAAATGAAACAGTATTATACATGTAAAATATACGTATATGTATGTGGCTGTTGAAAGTGTTTCCAGATTGCAGTGAATTTGAAGATTTATTCTAGCCTCTAGACAGCTTTTAAATATGGCTGGTTTGAGTTACCTTCTTCTGTTTATGACCAAACATACACGTTTTGTTATAAGTATTAATTGAATATATGTTTGAGGTATGGCTTTGTGTTGTTTCAGATACTTTTAGTGGCAGCTGCCCATTTAAAATTTGTTTAATACCTTTTTCTCTTTAAGCAGAAGCAGCATACGAGATGTGTTGCTCCAGCGAAGATGTGCTGCCAGAACATGTAGACGGACATTCTGTGGCATGCAATGGCCATTACAAATTTGTTTTTTCATCAAGAGCTTTCTTGAGTTTCAAGTTTGACCATGATGCCATAATGAAAAGTTTTGACCTCTGACAGCAAACTTATTATGAGTAAGAATTAGACTTGCCTGTTGCAACGGAGGGGGTTTCTTATCCAGCCTTACTCTTTCTCAGGAGTTTTTTATTTTGTTTTGTTTGTTTGTTTTTGAATGCAATGCAGGGACTGACTGCTGGTTTGGAAAGGTTTGTTCTCTTTGCAGTATGGGAGTGGCATAGTCAAGTGTTGCACTTTAAATGCAGTCTAGCCTTTGTCCACAAAAGTACCTTTCCAATGTTCAGTTCACTTGTTCCTAGCTGTGCATTAGAGGGCATTCTTTTTACTTGTGGTTTTTTTTTTTGTGGTTTGAATTTTTTTTTTATTGTAACTTGCCGTGTGTTTTGTAGAATGTCATTGACTTTTTTTTAACTGTTGGAGTATACCAGCTTGCTAACCTTTTAACTGTTCTGATGTAAATTATTGGACTTGTTTGTCATTATTTTGTAGAACATTGCAATATACACAGTGGCAATGAAACTAATTCTCAGAGGACAGCTCTGTCCTAGTGATTTTGAAACCAAGTTGCACATTTCAAACCTAGTCTCAGCCTGTCATCCTTTCTCTGTACTGATTGTTTGCCCCAAATACCTTCCCTCCTTCACACTGATAGTTTTTGTTGGCTGGCAATCACTAGTACTTGAGTCAAATATATAGAGTGTTGACTTTTTGTACCTACTCTTCCTTGGTCTTCAATAATGACACTCAAACTGGGTAAAACTCAGTCCTTCAAAGTGTCTAACTTAGCTCTTGTGCACTGCCCACAGCTGCATAAGAAGAAGTTACAAAGCAGCTGCTTGCGGAAAAAGAGAAGCTTAAACTTGTCTGTGAGAGGTAACTTGCGTAGAATTTATACTGAATGTAAATAAGCCTCTGTAGATCTCACTGAGGAGGAGGGCAGGTGCATGGGTGATAGAGGCATTGTGTGACACTGAACAGCTTAATCAGGCTTCCAATAACTGTTCCAAGGGTGTTCAGTATTGTATCCTGTGCTGTTGTCCTCAGATATCTTGTGTAGTGTATCTGCTCTGTATATATCCAGTAGTATTGAATTGCACTTGCAGTTAGCATTTAAATGATTTAGCCTCAGTCATTTTTCAGCTACACTGCTTTCTTAGGAAAAACATGAAAGATGGGGTGGAGATAGAGGGGAGGAACAAAAAACCTGTAAGAGTTGGGGTGATGAGCTGTTACATCTCCTGCAGGTCAGTGGGTTTTGAGCATCTGTGTTGCAGTGAAGAGAAATGCACTGAAATCATTTGTCACAGCAGCTTGTGATAGCAAGCATGTCCCAGATTTAAAAATGGACTTTTCTCTAGAATAGAGGTAATTGATAACTTGATAGGTTGAATGAACTACACCCTTGTAGTGTATCTACATGCACTGAGTTTTTATGCAACTCATATATGTCATCCAAAACCAAAATCCTGGTCTTCCTTCAACCACCCTACTTCATACACCCTACCTAGCGTTTTCCTCAGAAATAGCTTTAGAACTTTCTCCTGGTTTATTCACCTGTCTGGCACCAGGTGATTTGGAACTCTAATGCTGTAATAATTTTGGCCATGGGATCGTTCAACTTCTGTATCAGTCAACAGGAGAAATGGACTACAGCATTTCCTCCTTCTGGAGGACAAGGGTTCTGAGGGCCTTGTTTTTCAAGACCAAATTGTGAAATAGCTCAATCTAGCTTTGACTCACTTTTTTTTTTTTCTTTTTTTTTTTTTCTTTTTTTCTTAAACGTATCCAAAGGCCATACAATGACAAAGAAGAGTAATTGAGAGGGTAGGATAATGCTGGAAAAGGTTATGTTATTCAGCTTCAGGTGAAAACTAATATTTTGTTACTTCTTTGTGCTGTTTTAGTTGATTTCCCAGCAAAAGTGCCTTTACTCATGGTGAGGCAGAAGTTTGTATCATATCCTGAGGCTGCTACTGCCTGTGGAGCTAATAGGACTCTCCTAAGGCATAATTAAATAACGGGCTGTGGAAATCTTTTTATAAATAAGTTGACTTTTCAGATAAATTAGTTATAGATAATTTAGTGCTCTGTGAAATAATGGGGATGTTGATGAAGCAGTGAACTTGGAGCATCTGTCTTCTGTTTGGGAAGTCCTGTCCCAGGCAAGAGGAAGTCTTTAGAACAATGGAAGCATGTTCTATGAATAGGAGATGCTGGCTGCCCTCTGTTTACTGTGTAATATTTTCTTCTTAGTGAAAGCTTGGTCCAGTATAAGAGACATTGGTTGCTTCATTAAGCAACCCAAAGTGAAGCTTATACATATGTAATTCATTTTAGTAAACCTAGCCTTAATGTGAGTTGCAAATAAATGTGATAAATATGCAATAACTTCTTTGTATAAGGGTACAGTTTCCTTTAGTAGCATTGCTTTCTGCTTTCGTAGTAAGGTTTATCCTAAAACTATGTAAATGTGGTGGCATGTGATCCACTTGGTGGGCTCCAACGTGCCCTGCACCACGAACATTTTGTTTACTGTTGTTTATGTTCTTATTTCACCATCCCTTTATAATTGTATTTCTAAGTTTAGAAGTACTGTTTACATTATCTTCCATAAAACAGTGAAGAAATACTGCAAGTGAGATACAGGCTTTAGTTCTGTGAGTTTTTACTTTACAGGAGCTAGACACAGGGAAATGGGAACTGTATGCATGTCCGACTCGAGAGCTGGTGTTGAGATACTTGAAAAACAAACACTGTCAATTTGAGAATGCTGCCATGTTAGGGGTTATTCATATAATAAATGGTCAGTTAGTGTTCTTGGAATCAACGTGCAGAGTAAACAAATATTTAGCAAAAATCCTACAGCCGTGTGGTGCTAGGAATCTGGTACTAGTGTGCAGTTTCTAGTACTATATCAACTCCCTGCTTTAGCATAAGGTTTTTAGCATGTCTTCTCAGAATGCTTCTATACTTTCACCTTGGACTGAAGAATGGCCTGCCCAGTTAGTTAAGTGACTGAAGTGCTGCTGACTTCAGCTCCTTGATGTACATCAATCATCCAGCTTTTGAAAGTAACTGTGTTTTGCATAGTTTGAAGTCTGGCAACAGTGATTCTGGGAAGGAGAGGGGGGAAACAGCTTTACTTATTGCACAGAGTATTATTTTTTACCACAATGTAAATTCTTTAGACCAAACATGCATAAATTGTTTCTAATGAACTTTTGGGCCTAATCACTGTTCCAGGCTTCTGTGCTGTGTTTCAACCTTCCTGAACTAATTTGGTGATTTGAGAACAATACTTAGTGATTTTCTTTCACCTAACTGTGGCAGTTACAGATGTAACAGTTGCTTTTAGAAACAAGGCAGGCTTCAGGTCTGGCTACTTCTAACATACTTGCTCTCAGATTGTAATTTCAGATAAGAACACAGTTCTTCCAACCTTTACTTAATGTGGTGATTTGCTTTTGCACTCATGCCATTATGGTGTGAAAAGCAAAGAGTCTACATTAAGAATCCAAACTCCAATATCCTGTGGTGCAAGACAGCACTGCTGCTCCAGGGGTAACTGACTGTCCAGTTGTGGGGTCAGTGGGTTGCTTAATCCTCAGATACTTGGGGTTTTGTTACAAATTCTGAGCAACAGGTTTCTTTTCCAGAGGTAAAGCCAGGTGCCTTCATGTTTGAAGTTAGGAGGTTATATTCTAAATGTGTTAGGAAGCTCATAGTTACTGAGAATTAGTAGAATAGTCTCTCTTGTTGATACTGATTTCTGTAAATAAACCAATTTTAAGTCTTGCACTGTAAATGTTAAATAATCTGGTGCTTATACACAACTTCATAATTTCAAATTGTTTTTTGTTACTACAATATTTCAGCTTTTGAAACAACCAAAATTATTTCAGATATGGTAAATTTATACAAACTAACTGAAGGTGCTTTTACAGTAAATTAGACTTAGAAACTCTTCTGTAATAGGTTTTTGTTCATATGCATTTATAGCAATAGTGTAGTCAAGAATGGAAGTAGGCTAAATGCTAGTATTTGCACTGTTCTTAATCCCATATGTAAGCACTGATAGATGCAGTAGGTTTTGTGCTGTGTGTGCATTTCACTTTTTCATGTAGCTTGTGAACTTAAAAGGAAGTCAACATTAAACAACAATGACATTGGCCACATTCAAGATTGTACCAGAGGAACTATTCCAGATTGGTAGCAGTATAATGAAACAAAATACGTGGGGTGTGTCTTTCCATTGAAAATGTTAGGTTTAGCAAGACTTAACTTTTTGTACGGATTCAGCTTTACAGAAACTCTTATCTTTAAATTGTTCTCAGCTCTGAGTGCTTTTGGGAAGTCAAAAGTGGCTTTGAGTCCTCCTTCAGTTCTTCCAGGAATAAACAAGCTTCCTTTTAAGTAACTGCTAACATTTCATAGAGTACAGAATGTTTAAATTTGGAAAGGTCTCTATGGATTTTACTGAAAACAGAGTGTTTTGTAATTTCTAAGCATTTATTATCAGAAGAACTAGCTTCTTGTTTCCAGTATAGGTTACAGTTCAGTGCCTTTAAGAAAATGATTACAGCTCATAGAGCATTAATCATTTTAAAATAAGGCACTCATAGCTTTTTGAGAAAACACATCTTGCAAACACAGTTCTCTATGACACATTTCCAATGGTGAGAAGAACTTTGCAAATTTTTTTAAGCATGTTTGATCAAACTTACTAAACTGTGGGGATGAAATTTGTATCTTACTGGTTGGTTACATAATTTTGTTATGCAGAAAATATACGGAAAACTGCATGATTAAGAGCTCTCAGCAAATACTTCTCATGACAATACTTGCAACAGAACTTTACTGTGTCTGCATGGCACTGCACTATGTGGAAGTTTAACTTCATCCCTGAGGAGCAGTTTAGCTGGGTTTGCAAGGCACTTTTACCATTAAAAAGCAAAACAGACCCCCAGAAGAAGGTGTGGGGTTGTTAAGTCAGGCAGAATGCTTGATCAGTGTTCATGTTCCAGGACTCAGACTTGAGTATTGCTTCCAAACAATGACACTTTTCAGGGCAGCGCTGCATGCCTCGCAGAAAACAGGAGCCAGTGCTTTGTGGTGTGGCTCAGGCATGAAGAGTTATGTCTTCCTCCTGTTTGTTAAAGATCAAGAACTTGATCTGTTTTCCTCTGTGTGTAAGTGGCACATCGGTGCTCATTAAGTAGAAAGTACGTACAGCTAAAGAGTTAAAATTATTACAGATTTTATACAACTTCCATTATGTTCTTTTGAAGAAAGTTTGCATTAGTCAGCTCTTCAGTTGTATTAAGTAGAATCTGTAACTACCTGTAACATCTACTGTACTGATTATTGTGATTTTGTTTGTTATAAATTGATTCAAAACTGAAGCACACCATTTAGGAGACTATAACTAAGTTAACATTTTCTTCTATGTTGTTATTTTTTCCTCTGTAAAATTAAATTACTTTATAAATAAACATATTGAAGTACTGCAGTATGAATATAAGGATTGCTGGTCATTGTGGAACGTGATGCCTCTGCTGCTGGTACTGGTTATTCTTTCACTGTAGAATGTTTACATGTTGTCTTAAGCCAGCAGTGATTATATCTCCTCTAGCAGAAGTTATTTTTTAAAGTCAGCTCTAAAGGTGGATGCCGTTCAACACAATGGAAAAAAACCCCTAAACATGTTAGACAAACAGAAGAAAGGAAGTATGTGAACTTCAGTTAGTGCTTTTAGAATATTTATGTAATATTGTGTATTTTGTTTTCTTTTTCTTTTGGTCCATATAACTTGTTATGAAAAGATTTGGACGTGCGGTAACAGTTTCACAAATGCCCTTCCATTTCCATAAAGCGTTCATTGACGATGTAGAGGGTACTGATGTTCTTGAGCCCAGCTAAAACCTGTGGCCAGATCTGAATTCTTAACAACTTCTCATGGCTCTGTAAAGTGAACTTCACTGACCATCTCCCTCAGTAACTTAGCTTGGAGATGAGATATCTTTGTGCAAAGGTGCCTTTAGGGAGTCCCATTCAACAGTAAGGTGACAAGCCATGATGAAACAACTCCCAAGGCAAAGAAACAGCATTAGAAATTTATTCAGAATATAAGAACATTTGTAAAATACGTATTATAAATGCCTCTGTATAAATAAATGCAGTTTTTACAATTCTATATCAAATGAACACAAAATAGCTATTTTACAGCTGCTTAGAAACTAAAAGGTAGCAACACATTTAAAGCTAATTCAGTAAGGTGAAAAGTTTCTAAAGTTACAATGCATGGTGTAGTATACTGGAGGAGGAGAAAACGCTAACAAAACCAACAGAATATGACATGAATGCAAACTTAAGTCACATGTGCTTTGCAAAAGCTAACAGTACATTCAAGCTGGTGAAGATTTATACATCATAGAATTAGAAAAAAAGTGAATTTCTTCTGAGCATCTGTAAAATACAAAGTTTCGTGCACTCTGGTGACTTAAGAAAATCAAAAAAAGTCCAATCATTAATTCATGAATGGACTTAGGCTGGCAAGAATCACCTTTTTTTTTCTTGCTTTGCAAATTTATTATTTCTGCAACAAACTTTAAGAGAGTTAAGTTGCTGTAACTACGGTGCACTGCACACTCAGGTATTTCTGATGTGCAGGTATTTCAAAGTTGCATAAAAGGAGTTTGAGGTTTATATGGCATTTTTTCTGAGGGTTGGTGCCATTTTAATGGGGTACACTGGAGCTGAAGCTGATTATCATTAAAGAACAGTTTTCACAGTAACATTAAACCTGTGGCCACTTCCCAGTCGATCCTTTCAAGTATGCTAACAAATGATGCAGTAGCTGCTTGCTGAGGCAAATAAATCAACTTTTATTAGTTGATAATAAATTGGTGATCTGGCAGACTATGGCTACTGCTGAGGCTGGATGGTACCAGTGCTGCTTTTTCATCTACAACCTTTATGGGAATAAAAATGGGAGTGGTTTACATTTACTGATGACTTACAATTTTTCTAATGCACTTCTAGAGCACAGTTGGCATGGAAGATTTGTGCTATATGTAGTGAAATAATCAGCAAATTGTCAGGCCTGGAAAAAACACTGAGGCTGCAGCTTTTTATTCCTCTGAGTATCTGAATTTTTTTATGGAAGAAACTCTGTGTGAGGGTGCTGAGGCACTGGGTCAGGTTGTCCAGAGGAGCTTGGAGCAACCTGGTTCAGTGGAAGATGTCCCTGTCCACAGAAAGGGATTGTAATAAGACGATTTTTAGGGTCCTTTCCAACCCAAACCATTCTGTAATTCCATTAATCTAAATAGGGGAAAAAAAAGAGTCCAAGAGGCAGCTCAGTTCTGTCCTCTCCAGTGGAAGGTATTTCACATGGACATTCTGAGGTGACCTCAAGTCACACGGGTGTTTCACATGCCGGAAGACAAAAGTGTAACTGCATTTTTGCCACAGCACATGGTGGATACTTTCCCTTGTGATTCTTCAGAACAAGTGTGCTCAGCTACCAGTGAAGCTGATGGCAAACCCCCACCATCCTGGGTGTGAGAAAATTGGGCCAAAAAAGGGAAAACACCATAGAGGGCTGCTAAGCAGAACAACAGAGACAGAAGAAATCAATGTGCCTCCTCCCTCTCAAGAGACTCACTTGCAGTAATTTCTAGTCACATTATAAATTAAGAAGTACAATTATTCTGAGGAAGAGGACTGATCAAAACCAGAACATCACTACCTAAAAATTTTGAAATCAGCATTGTTTTAATTTGCTGTTGCAAAATCAACCACATGTGATACTGGCTTTGTGGATGATGTACTAGACTCCAGACAAGTAGGAATGACTACTCTAAGGACAGAAGACAACAGCAGCTACAGTGGTAAGAGATGGAAAACCAACTGCTACACTTCCAGATGTAACCAAGACTTAACGAAAATGCCACATTCTGAACACAAATTCCCACAACTATGTTGTCTGACCTAACCCAACAGTAGGCAAAAAGAGTCCTTTCAAATATTTCCTTAACACTAGTAATGGGAGGAATAAATGAGAAAAGTTATCGTAATTCCAAATACACTAGTAAAAAACTTGAGGTGCAACTCAACATGTAAAGCAAAAACGATAAACATCTCCTGAAACCAGATTCACTGAAAATCAGCCTGGAAAAGACAAAGCAGAGGCATAACACAGCAGCAGGCTACCACAGTGAAGGGACTATAGCTTGGCTTTTTAAAACACACATAGTTTTTTACGTACTCTGTCAAAAAAAAAAAAAAAAAGCAAATTCTGAATATAAGAGGTGCTATGGCAGACTCCTGTATTTTGACCCCTACAGAAATCAACCTCATGATCCCCATGATTTGCTTAATGTTCATTAACCTAACAAGCCAAATTTGCACTTCAGTCAGTTTGGTAATACAGTAATATGTGATTTAAACAAGAGAATGTTAGCAGTAACAAAAACTAACCTAAGAAAGCTGTAAGACTTCACCATTCACATTCTGTTTGTGGCTGGATATCCATACATCTACACATCTATAATTTTGTGCCTAGGTATTCAATATTAAACAGGTACATTACTTAAGTACCTATTTTTGGGGTAAAAAAAAAAAAAAAAAGGAAAAAAAAAAAAGACATTCAACCTCTTGATCACAGTAAGCTGTAATAAGCACAACACACATGACAAAAATGGCCCAGCTTCTTAAAGAAAACCTTGGATATAGTGTATATAGCAAGAAAAAAACAACATTTTCTATGTTGCAAGCAAAGTAGTTGCAAACACCATGCACTATAAATACCCGGAGGTCTTCTGTAATTTCTTACTCTTGGCACAGACTGTCTGTGTGGCATGGTGAAACCCACAGCCTTTAGCCCTCTTATGCACTGTAAGAATTACACTTTTATCATAATTCTCAGAGATGCAACTACACTTTATTGTTTTTTTCCCAAGTCAACAGGAGTTTTCCTACCTGATCTGCACTGTGAGCAGCAGAATTGCAAGCAGGGTGCAAAGAAAAAGCCAGCCAGGCTGTCATCCCCATTCTGCAGCTGCCTCTTTGGTGGTGTAACCACAGCAGCGAGTCATGAGGGTACAGTATGGGTGCAGAGAGAGCTCAGGGACTGGGAAAACTTCCACATGATCTCCAAACTACCCAAATGAAAACCTCTTAACATGAGTTATTCTGCTATGTGACACTGTCACCCATGGGCCACTGATAAAATGGAAGAGAAGCTGTATGAATACAGACATAACAACACAGACAATGTACACAATTATAGCATGATAATTCAGGCACTGCCATTTTACATTATGAAACAGTCCTTAAGGTTAACACTTTTATTATCCCCATGATACCTCTCTGGGATCCCAGAGAAGGAACTTTTAAGTTTTGTCAGCATTGACATTCAGAGCTTTTAACATCTGAAGCTACCTAAAAGTCAACCTCCGAAAGAAAGAAAGCTGTAATGGCACTAAGCACCCTTTAAAGAGATGCACTTAAAGTGAAGTTTCATTGGTGTGTGGTCTGGAGTTCTCTTCTTCCAGTAAAGCTATTCTTTGTTTGAGCATTCTTACTTGGGTTTCATGTCTCTCCACCATGGCCATCATTTGTGATTCCAGTTTCTTCAGCTTATTTTGATGCTTTTTCTTTGCTTTTTCATAAGCTGCTACCAAGTTGCTGTTAAAAACACAAGGCATACAAGGTAATTCAAACAGGCTTGTTTCAGAGTAAGTGCTACAAAAAAATCTAATCCAAAGTCCCACCTTCAGGGAATTTCAAAGGCTAGGTACTGAACCCCTTCCAAAATTTAGCAGTGCTTTAAAATGGATTAGATCCAAACCCTCCTGATCCAAACCCAGATCAATGCTAATGTATGTGTCTTTCCTGGGGGAAGCACACACCTTTTCCAGTAAACTGGTAAAAAAAACTTTCAAAGAGGCAGATGGAGGTTGCTGTTGACAACCTCTCATACCACTGTTTATGAGTCAAGATATCAGATCAGATGTGATTTATAAAAACATTGCATGGCCAGAATCTGCTTAGAAAGTCAAGGACTGATTCTGCATTCTTCATTTTAAAGAAGTAAGATTTACATTCAGAGGCTGGCATCCTGTGCTTATTTGGTAGCTGCTGAGTATCTGTGCCTCCACCTTGACTGGGTTGGAAAGCTCGGGATGGGTGCTGCTTCTCACCACAAAGGCTTTTAAATGCAATTTAAGGAGAACCACATTGTGAGTCAGAGGCTGCTTGCAGGAAGGGCAGCTGCAGTGCACCATATTCCTAGACCATCCAAATACAGTACAACAAAAATGCCCTGATTGAGCAATGGAACTTAGGTATGATTATGCACACTTAGGTGTGATTATTAATGAAGAGGTTGGAGCCAAAGAAAAGGGAGGAGATAAAAACAAAGTAGCAGATTTTTTTTTGTTTGTTTGCTTTTTAAATTGTGCAATCACTAGTAGTAACTCAACTGAGATTACCCTATTTCCCTGCTTTCTGTTCTTAACTGTGTAGTTGTCAGTGGCCTACATGGGAGGTTTATACCTCCCTCTTCTCTAACTCTTAACACCCTGGAGTGCTGACATGTGGATGGAACGTGAGGGTCCTGAAACTTCTCTATAAGGTAAGTGGAATATTAGTGTTTTGCAAGAACACAGCGAAAATAAACTAATAGTGCATCCATCTGCTGGTAGATCCTTTACCTGTTTGCCCTTTTAAGATCATTAACAAATTCTGCAGACTGCTGATGTCTGATTTCACTGCTCTTTGTGAGTCTCTCCAAAGCACTCACTAACTCCTGCACTCTTGCTTTCAGTTTCTTCTCCCTGGATCAGGAGAAAAGAAGGTAGAAAACTATTTTCAAAACAGAAATAGTACTTCAGCTTGGAAGTGTATCAACAATTGTCCTGTACTGGGTTGACATGCTACAAATATTTTCCTTACTATTACTAGGATGATACAAGGGGTAGTTCTGACGTTAAACTTTTCCAAAGATTGGTGTTTGTAACATTCACCATTTTAGAATTCAGAGAGAGAGTAGAAAAAAGAGTAAACTAACTTCTCTGGTAGATCACGGTGCTGTATGCATTGAATCACACTAAGAAATAAGATACATAAATAGCTAATATCCATACATACTTACCAATGCTGAACCAAAAGCTAATTACATGAAGTGTGACAGAATGGAAATAAGTTATAACATTTTCACATTACAAGTATCTCTATGAGGGAAAGAAAAAGTCATCAAGATGGAAGTTCTGGGCAGAAGCAAGCATTACAGCTGGGAGATTAAGCTGGTTTTAAAAAGCATTTCCAAGGTAAGCAGGTGGCACAAGGCAGGTGCTTCGTCCTGGGGAGCTCCCTGCTCCAGAGCTGATGGCTGAAGCCTGCTCAGCCCACTCCTACAGACACATGGGGCTACTCCAGGAGCTTTTCTCTGTGACCCAAACTCTGCACCGACAGCCCAGAGGGGAAAAAAGTAAGATTTGGAAGGGGGTAAAAAGAAAAAAAAGGTTTTAAGAATGACATGGAGCTGGGCTCAACTGGGACACAGATTCTGTAGCATCAAATATGACATGTGGGAACTTTGTGTGTTTACGTGGAGTCTGTGCTTTGCTGCCTAGAACCACTCTGCAGTGATCCACCTCTCTCTTCCACTTTGTTGCAGTGCTGCTACATGAGTACATTTGTTTTCACCTCAATAACAAGGCAACTGCCAGCCCCCATATAAGCCCAATGGGAATGAATACCCTGAAGTTTGTGATAGCTTCCCCAGCTCTGCAGAGACCACAGGGATCCTCCTGGAATCCCAGCTCAGCAGCCTGCAGTTCCCAGGAAGGCCTGGGTATGGCAGCCTTTTATCACTGGAGAGAGGGACAGCGCCCAGCGCCAGCACCAACAGAAGGGCTTTCACAAAGTCAGCTGGGGAAATATTCCAAGTTAGCAGTCTATCCCAACAGACTCCAGCGCTGGGTTACCAGCCAAATTAAGAAGGACATAAGAGGGCCCTTGTTGATGAAGAATCATCAGTATTCTTTGTATGTCCCTTCATTGAAGGAACATGCCCTCTGCTTTCAAGTAACGCAATCCTTCTCCCTCGCAGTAAGAATTTCACTGCCATCCATCCCACATGTAAATTTTAATTTTTATATTCTATCTCAGCAGTCAGAAAGGCTCAGCACAGTCTACAGCCAAAATCGGTTTTCTGCAAAGAAAACAGGAAGAAAAAGAGCCAGAGCACAAACAAGGAAAAGTCACATGTGGCACAGGCCAGACCTAATGCATTTGTGGCATTACACTGCTGATGTGACAGAACAGAGTAGAGTAAATTTGGTGCTTCTCTGCTCTACAGTTGCTACATCCAGAGGCTCTGGGGAAGGTTCAGTAGCACCATTTCCAGCATGAAGACCTAGTGTGAACAGCAAGTCCAGTGGAATAAACATGCACAGTGTTTAAATGGGTAGAGAAATCTCAAAATCATGTGAACTGGATTTAACATCATGTCCAAGAAAAGGTATCGCTGTGGAAACGCTGCACACAGTCCCATGTGAAGGAGCCCTGTAGAGCCACAGCTCACTGCAGCTAAACTCCTTCACACACATCTGTTGTTACAAAAGCTGCATGGAAAAGAAACACAGTGGAAAGACTCTGAGGAACTTTTCATGCATGGTAAAGTTTGGTTACTATGGTGACTGTTACCTGATAAAACAATGATATCGCCTTTTGTTGGTTTTTCACTCACACCTTTTAACCAGCCCTGTTCAGCCCAAATTCAGCTAAACATCAAGCTATATTTCTTTACATTTGGTCTAAAACATCCTTGTCTTGCTGCTTGTCAAAAACACAGAGCCAGCAGAGTGGTAAGCACCCTGTTCAAGCTACTTCAACAACTTTCAGATGCCAGTTCTGAACCTTCTGAACCAGGACACAGTGGGTAATACTTGAAATATATAGATGACTCAAATATACACTGGCCCCAGTAAAATACATGTATTTCTTTTGGCTTTTCATGTTGTCTTGAAGTCAGTGAAACAGCACTAGATAATACCTACTCAACCTTAATCTCATGCAAAGAATAGGTGGTTTGATTGCATGTGCTGAAATGTCTCAAAAATGTGAAAAAACCAACACACAGCGATCTACTTTTACACCCTTTTACAAATTTAAAACTGCTTATCTAAATATTTTTACCTCAAGAGACATTTCATAGAACAAGTCACACCTGAGGAGCCACACACAGCAGCAAGAGCAAATGCAGAGCAAACACCTTGGGTTACTCTGGGAAATGAAGATGCACTGGGTTAATGACTATTACACACTAGAACACATAAGGTTTTCCCCAGGGTGCTGCATCTTCTGTTCAGAGTAGCAGATGAGAGACCGCAGAGCTGTACGTCACAGGCTGGGAAGAACCCTGTGCCTCAAATCGTTACTCCCCCTGCTTCCCTCAGTTTCTATCACTGATCACCTCAGTTTGGTCAGAAAGAATTGTCCACACTTGTTTCTCTTCAAAACTGACTGTGTAGTTAGGCAGTGAATAGGAGCTATACTGAATCCTGAGGTGCTGTCCCAAAGAGATTTCCAGCACCACAGCACTTTCCTGACTGCAGGATGTGCAAAATCAGCCACTACAGGGCTTAATATGGCAGAATATTGTCAATACTGCATATGAACCACGTCTCTACAATGAGAACACATCGAAGTTGCAAACCAGGGATGGAACTGCACTTGACGTGACAGACATATGGAACATCCTACTGATGTAGAACAGCCTGCTGCTGCCAGACAGTCTTCCAGAGTCCAAGATCCAAACTCCCATCGAAGCAGACACACCGAACTCACACTGCTATCGTGCCTCAGGGGGGCAATATGGACCTCTGTGTATCCCAAGAAAGCACTTATCAGTGTATTTTGATGGGAAGAGGGAAGGAGAAGCTAGAGGTTTTCAGAGAACACAAATTCTGCAAGCCACTGACTCCCACTCTATAGGACTGCTCCTTAACCCAAGAGCTCCTCCTCCAAGTGGCTACTGCAAGCTGGGACAGCAGAAAACACAGCCACGACACTTCATGCACACAGAGAAAATGAGCAAGTATTCCCAGAAGAGAGAATGAGCCTGTGATCTGAGGGCATGGCTCACTTCCAGCACAAGGGCTCCCGGCTGCTGAAAAGTCAGCTGGGGAAATCCCTGACTGCTCCCTTTCCAGGGAAAAGCTCAGAATGAGTGTATTCAAGGCCTACAGCCTACAACATCCACTAAAAACACTATTTTCAGCGAAATTATTAATATACTGGTAATTAAGGCTTTTGTTTGGTATTTTCACCATCAAAACACTCAGTGGGCAGTTGCATAGTGGTTTTCAAGGTTTTTTTGTTTCAGGATGGCTGAATAGGAAGGGGGCTAACTGGTGTTCTCTGGTTTCACTTTGGAGAATGGGGAATTCTGCCAGAGCCATAAAGGAAACTGTTTCTGTCAATTTGGCCTCCACACACTGACACCATGTTTTGTACAGGGTAATCTAAGCAAGGTCATAAGCACCTTTTATTTTCCCTCCTGTCTGGGCTTTTCCAGACATGTTCAAGTTTCGTGTGCTTAAAGTCTTCCCAGATTTTCCTGCTCTTGCTGATTTCATTGAAAATTCCCCCAGTGCTGCAAACAGGAAGTTGCTCTTTGGCATGCAGAAAGTTGATTTTTCTGCCCCTGGCTTGGAGTGCACCCAGCTAACTCCCCTTTTTGTGAAAGCTACCACCCTTCTGCCCTGGGGTCAAGAGCACCACAGCTCTTGCCAAATCTGAAGCAAAAGAGGAACAATGAGCTCTCTCCAAACGAAGACGTGAGAAACTTTCCCAAAGCCAGGCAGAGAACTCTTGCCATCCCTAGGGTACATCTTCTTACCCATTCAAAGAGACATGCTGTGGGCAGATCCCTTCAAATCCTGGCTCCGCCTGAGGAGTGGGATGACCAGGTTCAGCCCAGCACCTGCCCCTGAGATCTGCAGGCACAAAGCCCTGATGCAGCAGCACCAGCAGCAGCCAGCCCAGGGGGACTGAGAATTCCTGGCAGAGCTAGCCATGCTGAAAAAGCAGCCCCAGGCCACGGGGGATGGGGAGGGGGAGGGAGGGAAGGCACCTCTTGCACGGGCAATAGCTATCTTCGAGGCCTCTACTTTGAAGGGAAGGCACACACCTCCCATTCCACACTCCACTGCAACTCCTTCCCTGATATCCTTCTGTTATAGGGAGCCCAGCACCATCCCTCACTCCCCTCTCTGACTTTTCCAGTTGAACAGGGTGACACATAATTGTTCTTCCTAGGCATTTGACTCCTCTCCTCTCACGAGATAACAGCTGGACATTTAAAAGGAATGCAGATAAATTCTCTCTTCATCAGCAGCCTAAACTAACATCTTACATCAGGCTGGCATGCAAAATCCCCAAGCTAATTCGAATGAACACTTGCCTCACTGGTCTGGCTTGGCCTGCTAAGGGAAACAACCAGAATATAATAAATGTTTTAAAGAGGCAACAAAGCAACACTACACAAATGCCAAGAGAGCCACACTCTTCGAATGCCATGTCTTCCTGGCTCACCTCTGAAGCACCACCCATGCTTGCCAGCTACCTGTGCACAGGAGGCCTTCCCTGATTGCAGAGGTGACAGAGAGTGCTTCAAAAATCACTTTTGCTGGTGTAAAATACTGTACTGCTTTTTCTGCTGATTGCCAAGATACTCAGAACAGATCTCAAAAAACAGACAACAACACAGGCATGTGTTACACCACCTGCAGTGGGGAGACAGGCCAGGTGTGGTCCTGAAGCAACATACTGGCAGTAAAAACGGAGAACAGCCCTGGAGGGAGGCAGCAGCATGCCTGCCACGCTCACTGCTCAAACCTCCCACCCAGCTTTGTCAGCCCAGCCTGGAAGCTCTCCAGAGCTGGAGCTGTTTGGAGCTCCCTGTGATGATTATATCGAAGTGCATAGCAGCCCAGCAGTTCAGATAACCACTGGGTGGTAAGAATTACTTACTCCATGTCAAAAATGGAGAAAAAGACAAATCATGGCTGTTTGTGAGGCATATGGTAAAAATAGTTCCTCAAGGTGCTTCTAAGGAATCTGTCCCTGATATCACCATGAGTCAGTTCTCTTCTTGTGAGGCTTTTCTTAGTGGGACTCTCCAAAGGGATTTCCAGAGACAGACCATGCCCTCTGAAACACCCCCAGAAGCCAAGGGGAAACCACAACAGGATACTGCACAGTCACAAAAAAGAGACATCTCTGAAATTTGTGATGACTGCAAGCCATACTAGTGTCTCGCTTTCAAATGCCTTAGAGTTGCTTATCTCCTCATTTAATTGATGTGGTAATTGGAGAACAGCAATAAGCAAACACTGACAGAAAGCAGCAGATGCATCAGTAGGTCCAGAACACAAACCTATGTCTCTCTCCCCCTGCTTTTATCCACTGCATGTTTGTCCCGTACCTTGGTCAAAGAAAAGTCTAAAGAGTAATTTTAAATATGAATGGTTACAATATGTTTTAGGCATTTCTATTTTCATTTCTGAGACAGCCTTACTGTGCTCAGTGTAGGCTTGAATTTCAGTGATGAAATTGACTGCTGCTATCACAAAACTAAGGTCAGCCCTTGAAAATATTCAAGGCTAACATGCCATCAGATGGAGTTTATGGAAATTTAAAATAAAGGAAGGTGGCTTGATTTCTATCTCTGACATTGTGTCAGGAAGCAGTCACTGTCATGCCTTGGCCCAGTTTTCTATTGAAATGTTTGCCCTCTGAAAAGAAGTTTGGCACAAAACACAGTTGCAGTCTTTGGAAAGGCATAAGGACGTAAGAGCGCAAGAAACATTGTACACCAGGAAATTATGGCAATAGGATGTGTTTTTCATGTCCTACTAGAAATACCTGCAGCTTCCACTCCAGAGAGTGCACAGCTCTGTGCAAAATGTACCTTTTGTTAACCGAAGAAGAGCTCTTTGCCAGTCCTACTGATAACTACTAATTTACTCTCTCCACAGTGACTTCACAATTACTAGCATCACTCACTATCTCTTAGTTTAGAAGTCATCAGGCATGGTAAATATAACGCTCCTTTGCAGTGTTGCCAGATGGAAAGTCACTCTTTTGTGAGGTAGATACTGAAACATGTCTAGACTGACACAGTTCATGTAATCCTGCACAGCCATCAAGGATCATAATTTTCTGTCAAATGATGATGCAGCTGAGGTCTGAACAGTCAGTCTAGTTACAAAGTGTTTTGCCTGCTACAGTCCTTGCCTAGTACTGCTAGATCCTTCCTGGCCAAGCATTTTAATGATTTATAAATGATTCTCTAAATGTATGAATAAAATACAACCCCGCACAGACAGAAAAGCTATCAGCAGCTGAAAATATAAGCATAGACCACAGGAGGATCTCAACAATCAAAACATTTGTAGCAAGGTTTAGGGAGAGGAAGAAGTTTCAGTCTTGCCAGCTTGGCCATTTTTCACAGAATGAAAGTTGAAGAAAATATCTTCTTAGTAGAAGAAAATATGAGTTCTATCATCATTATCATCAGCCTTCTAAAGCTGAATGGAGTTGTTACTGCCTCCCTCCTGCCACCTATAATGCATTTACCTGCATTAATGCATAACCTGGCATGTGTCTACTGAGTTACAACTCATACAAGTCATGCACAGTGCTCCCTGCCCTGCCCCAGCAGAAGAGAACAAACCAGCAAGGAAGAGAACTCATTTAGGGTCTTCCCTCAGAGACCGTGTCATGTGTCTGATTTTGGGGTATTCAACAAGATCTTGTCTTCTGGCACAATCATCAAGGTGTCAGCACCAGGCCATGAAGCTGCTGATGTTATGAATAAAAAGTTATCTATTTTTGTTTAAGGTTACAGAGCTAAAACCGGTTGGACCGGTTGCTGTTAAATTAGCTTAATTGTTAAGAGTTCTTCTTTAATTGCCCGTCAATGGTTGGTGATTTAGCCATTGTCCTCCCGATGCTTGCCCGGGAGCTACACCTGGACACGCAGCCCAGGAGAATAGGAGTGGCCTGAGACCACGTATGCAGATGAGGAATGCACTGCTCCAAAATTTTCCCGTTTTCTAGGAAAACCCCTAAAAACAACGAACCAATATAGAATTAGGGGACCCTAGGTGATGTCTAAGGATGGGCGCTAAGTCCAGTACCTGCTTGGATCCTTTTTGCTCCTCACCTTGACCTAAAAGGATGTTCACTAAGGAGGGGACCTGGAGTGTTGGACCAAAAAGTAGGAATCTGCGAATCTCCCGTGAGGACGCAGTCCCCAGCTCTGCCTGCAGACCAGCGGACAGAGCTGCATCACCCTCCTCCTCCGTGCCACTCTTGGGGACAGCGGCGGCGTGGGCCCAACCCGTCGATTTCTCCCCACCTGAGCTGAATCTCTTTAATAAAGGCATTAAAAAGGAGAAAGATCTCCTGCCCATTTATTTCACTGAGAACACATTTCTACCCTCTCAAGAGCAAGGTATTTCCTGCCAAGAAGCTTGTTTATGAATGTGTCAGACTCAAGAAAGAACAGGATTTGTGCCAATTAAAGCACTTCACCATTCCATTAAGAAAAAAGAGAGGGAAAACCAAAACTGTTAAAGGCTACGGCAGAAAGCGTTTATGTTTGGCTGGAACAGGGTATGTCCGAATTAGAGAGCTCAGCTTGCAACACCAGAAATTGGTGTAATAGATGTAGCTTTAAAAGCATAGGACTTTAAGATAATTTACATTTCTCCCAGTTAGCATAGTGACCAGGCAAACAAGTGAATTCTGTAAAAAGCTGGTAACAGGGGTTTTAATGCTGAGCACTACTACAGGAAACCCTGAGTTGTTCTAGAACAAATATGTTATGACAGAACAGATGAAGAACTGCTTCTGCCTTGAATTTCTGCTGATGGGCACTACCAACAAACAATTCACAACTGGATTCCAGAATTATGAAAATATCCACATCTGCAGAGAGAAGCCAGCCCGGCTCAGCGAATGAGATTGTTCTGCTGCATGGCCATTTGCATACTATGAGCAAATAAATGCTACCAAACTACACCAAAACCCAAACCATAACTATGTCCTGCTGTTTTATTTGGGTCTCACTCTGTTTCAATTAACTGAGAAGAACCTGACAATTTAAGAAGAATGGCAAAGTAACAGAGGGGGAAGCAGACAGAGCTTTAGTCTCTGTAATGATGGGCAGGAAGTATGGCTGCTGATGGATGTCACATGCTCTAATAAACAGACTCAAAAACCAACAGATTTCTGCCCCTATCCTTGCAGCTGTTGTCCCCTGAACCAGTGTCTACTGCCTGGAGAAACAACAGAGAGGACCAACTGCTGGATGTATGCACCAATTGTAACAGGTCCTGAAACACTCCTGAATGCTGGCGTTTAAATACCACCTCTGGACCTCAGAGCATGATACGCACTTGTTTCACATTTCCCCCCACCCCCACCCTTCAGCAAACACAGCTGCTGGGACTAATACTTTTAAATTTTGTATTCTGGTCCTACTTCCTTGGCAGGTGAGGAGGATGCACTCACAGAGGAGAAAGGACTTTTGATAATTTTTAGAATTCTTTCATGGATTTGTGACAGTCTAAATATCACTGTGATATTTGAGGGTCCATTTATCCAGAACAGCAGTTAGGGACTTCTGGTATTTTTTAGCATAGCTGTGGCTAAACAGGCTGCAGTAAGCTTTCTCCATATGTAGACAGACCTTCAACTGACTTGCAGAGACAAGACTTCATGGTAAGGAGGGGTAAGCCCTCCTGATCTGGCCGGCACACTGATTAGGGGGAAAAATACCCTGTCCACACAGCTTGCAGGAACTGTGCTTGAGCCCCACTGGCAGCAGCAATCACATTTAGCACAGCTGTATTTCCATTACACAGAGAGCCTTCACAATTTATGTACAGTTTAATCTGATTATTTTTCTTCTCCATTTCTGCCTGACAAACTGTACTTGTGAGGCCCTTGGCTGGAAATCCATGCTAATCAACTTAAGGCCTAGTAGATAAAGCAAAGTTGTTTTCTCTGTGTTGTCAGCAAACCACATTTCATGACTATACTCAAACCTCTGCTAACTAAGGTTATTGGCATCTCCTGTAAATCCAGGAGCAAATAACAAGAGCTGGAAGAGCAGCAGCTTGAGTGAAGGGAGAAAATGCTGGTGGAGCAGCTCACACCAGTGAGCAAAGTGGGAGATACAGGGGAGGCCAATGGCTCTCTGCAATGTTTATGTAAATTACTTTGCTGATGGGTTTTATCCACCCACACACAAATGACAGTTTTGATTATTTTACCCACAGAATTTTGTTCCCTGCATCATGCAAATTAAGTACTCAGCAACTGCCAGACTACTAAGCAAATGGTATGAGATGTATTGATTCTGCAGTGGTAATGATCTTACATTTTTACATAATGCCTTTCAGGCTTAAGCGTCCCTAGGCACAGCACCCATTGCACCTATGAAAAAAAGCACCTCAGAAATGAAACACCACAGCTACCTGAAAGGACATTCCACCATCAAAGAAGTCGCAAACACCAGTAAACCAAAACACACTCTTCCCAGCCAAAATTCTTAGCAGCATTTTGGACATGTTCTAAATATAACAACCAGATTAGATACCAGACAGCCATTTCTTGGTAAAGGTGGAATGCGTATTGAAACCATTATTGAAACTATGCATTTCTTTGTCATTAAGTTTTCCACATAGCTGGTGAACGAAAAACTACAGCAGAAACAAATATCTAGCTAATGTATAACTGTATTGAAAGCTTAAGCTTAAAACCTGGCTGTTGATAAAAGATGTTTGTCAAGACATCAATTTTCTCTCCCACTGGAAAGCTAATGCCTCACACAATATCATTTGTAATGGAACAGTGGCTCCACTTACATACTCAGGAGACAAATAGAGCATCTGAGTCATCAAAATGCCTGCATTTCCCACTCTTGTAACTCCTACCCAAGTTCTAACCTGCGGCCAACCTTCTTAACTAAAGATCACACTTCAAATCCTGTCTTTACTAAGCATTTTCTTTACACACACAAGAAATGTGTCACGTCACTGTTTTGTCTCATGCTCTTGCCTGATAGTGGTCATTGCTGCCATTTTGAACGTTTCTTTTATTTCTAAAATTCAACTGAATTCTAGAGAACCTCAAGAAGAATGGAATCGAGCATCACGTGAAAGCAGCTAAAGAACAACAGCAGGAGAGAGGGGAAAATTAGAAGGACTTTAATAATTTTCCTTTTCACAGGATCACTCTTCAAACCACTTGACGGTTAGAGTCAAGGCTCTGAAATAAACCTTTCCCTGGACCTACAGGACATGTCCTGACCCTGGTGAGGGAAGCTGTGTTTACCTCCTGAGTGCATTTGTCAGCTCAGCAGTCAGTTCACTCTCATTGTATGGTCTCAGCTCAGCAAGTGTTAACGGTGTTGCGGTGCCATCACTGCATTCCTGAGAAAGGAGGAAAAACCACCCGATTAGAAATTACTGACCATCCTTATGGGAAAATTCTGAAAGCCTCTTAGTTCACAGCTACTTTTAAAATGAAGGTGAAACAGACAACTCAATGTTACAGCAATATGGCAGTGTATCATCATACCAAGAAATGGACTAAACAGATTAGTATTTCACAAATGCCTCTAAATGTTTTTTAAACCACCACAGCTCACTGACTTGCAGAATTCTGCTACTGTGTGCAAAACTGACACTGCCTTCCTTGTATTTCTTTTGACACCACACATGAAACAAAGAATGACTGGGATCAAGAGAAGTATTCAGATGATGTATTGCCAGGAACAAGGAAGTAAGGTGTATGTCTTGGTTTTTGTTTTAAAACACATTATTGACATTTTATGGGGACACAGCATTACAATAAGACAAAGTTTTCTGATGTATTTATTTCTTAATGCAAGTTATTACTGCAAATGCAGAAATCTGTTTTATTCTGCATTATTTTGCATGAAGGGGAGAAGAGTCTTCATTCTCAAATTATTACAATCTGACTTGGAGAAAGAGATTGTCATTACAATGTTCTACATGCTGCATAGAAATGAGTGCTGATGTTTTCATATTTTGTGTTTTCATATTTTGTGTTTATGGGAGAATGGCATTTTGCTTAGACTCCTTTCCAATGTTTCCAGTGAGTGGCAACAGGCAAAACACATGCTCAACCACAGCAACTTGTATGTCTGGCAAGACTGGCCTTGTGGTAGTCCTCAAAATACCATTAGCCCATGCCTAACACCAATTCTGCAAAGTTCTGAAGTCACAGCATGGAAGAAACCACCTCGCAACTGGGGAAGAGAGAAAAGATCTGCATATAGACAAAATAAGAGCATGATTAACATGCTAAAGACTGCAATAGGGATGGGAAAGGTTTAATTAATCATGTTTACAACTTTGGAAATGCAGCTTGACTCCTGACCTTGCCCAGTTTGTCTCTGCTTCCGCTGCTGGTTGAGCTGAGAGATCTCATTCTCTGCTCTTTTTGTTCTTCCACTTCAGACTTCAAGTGTTCAATATGGACAAGGTAGGCCTGCTCCTGGGCCTCTCGAGTGCTCAGCTTCAATTCCAAAGCCTTCTTCTCCTTCTCCAGCAGGTAAAGCTGTGCCTTGAGCTCTGCCATCTCTTCCTGTTGAAGAAACATTGTATTATTGCTGCTTCATGGGACTAGGTACCTGAAGGAAGATGAGGTTAAACAAGATTTTCATCCAGTTTTATAACCTAAGAGTTCTTTCCATTGAGAAAACTATCAACATCCAGATGACTTTTTATAATCACACTGCATATTTCTCGAAGACCTGTATATCTTCAGTCTGAGTATAAGGAGCTGTGCTACCCCTTTATCATCTTCAGGAATAAGCTCAGAAGCAAAATTAGAATTAGACTGTCAGAGATCTGAGAGAATTGCCACAGCTGCTGAAATTTCTCTGGCTCTACTTTGTCCTTCAGACACCATTGTCTTAAAAGCAGAAGTTTATGACTTTGTCAAACATCTCCCTAAAAGGGAGGTTTCAGTTTCTTAATGATATGCAAGAATTAATCTAATTACCGTGGAAGGGGTTTGAGAGACCAGGACCTATTCCTGTCTTGTAATACCAGCCTCTGTGGTAAAATGAGTTATGTCAAAAAGAGCAACTGAATATGGCACCATCAGACGTCCATTTAAAAATTCCCTCCCCTAGGTGGCCAGAATCCCAAGCATACACAACTTGAGTTTGACAGAAAAATGCACTCACTTATTTTCTTCCCTAAATACAATCCACAGAGGACGGACACTGGTACTTGATAGAAAGAAGCTCAATTCTGAGAGCTCCTTCTTGCTTCTGACAGGGCTGTCACCTACTGTAACACAATGTCTGCTGCCTGGGGACAGACCTCTGTTTTAACATCTGTCTGACAGTGGCTGGGCAGAAGTTTAAGAGCAAGGCATGAGTGCAATGACCCTTTTTTCAGCACATGCTCCAAAAGTCCTGTGAAAAGCAAATGATGGGTTATTCCTGAACCACAAGGCTCTTTGTGATTAACAACACTTCAGAAATGTTTCTTGTACAAAATGCCTGGTTATTTTCTATACCCAGAAAAACCCAATATCCACAAAACCTTTAAAAATATAGTACCAATACATAATTTGCATTATGTAGTTAAAACCATCAATAAACAAACGACTGCCTAAACAAACCAAAACAAAAACAACAACAAACAAACAAACAACCCCAGAAAACCCCAAAAAAACCAACAACTCAACCCAGAATCATGTTTCCACTGTTTAAATTGCCTTGGCCTAGGTCATTTAATGGGTGAATACTAAGTTCATGCAGACATTTTCTGTATTACATTTCTCTTGTTCATTGTGTAAACACCTCTGAAAGACAGAAGTTTCTTGTTGCGTGGCCAGCCTAGGAACAAGTCACTATTTATGAAAAAAAAATCCAAAAACCCAAAAAAACCCTAATCACAAAAAATAACAGAGGTATCTTGCTTTATGGTTCAAAAATAATGCTCTTCATATTTTAGCCATTATTAACAAAGGTCATACAAAACCAAATCTTTACACATATTTAGACAAACTTTTTATGTTGAAGGGAATCTAAGTTCCTACCAAAAATCTGCTGTCTGGATTAAGAGTAAGCAGTCCACACAGGTGTATCACAGTTACAACCATCACTGGCTTATTCAGAATCATGTAAAAATAAAATCCCTATCTTAAAATCCCTGAGGGGCTTGGAAAGTTTTGTATGAACTTCAAAGTCACTGATTTATTTATCTGCTTGTTTGTGAACTGAAGGTTAGAAGCACAATCAGTTTCATTCAATGTGGTTTACACAAATTTAGTTGTTAGGCAAGCTTACCATTAATTGCTTCTGTCAACAGTAAAAAATGTAAATACTGATAAATAATGATGGGGAAATTTTGTTATAGGAGTTGAACTGGATGGTCTGATATACTCAAGTGAATACCTTTAACTTCTTAAGCCTCTACTTCTAAAGCCATTAATCTACTTAGCCTTCTTAGTGAAGGCTGAGAAGTAATTTGAACAGAGTATTTTGACACTTGTATGAATAAAAGATACTTCTGGCTGTCTGTGTGGGATGGTCATGACAAGGTCTTTCCTGGCTAGAGGATGAAACTAGGCAAATTCAGCCCAGAAATAAAGGACATTTATTCCCTAAAATAAAAGGGTAAATTTATCCACTACAACAAATAATCTGTGGAACAGTTTTTTTCTTATAATGAAAAGATTTTAACTTATTTTATTTTCATAAACATTCCTTTTTTTAATTTTATTTTTTATTTTATCCAAGCTCAAAATAAATTTGAGGATCAGTGTTTTAACTCCTTTGTTTATTAAGACAATAAGGTTAGATCATCATATATGAAATCAGCAGTTTGCATCCTGTCCCAGAAGACTTATCACGCACCACCCATATGTTACTTTTCTCATGTCAAAACAACGTGGCTTGGAAGTAAAGAAGCAAAAACAAAGCAGGGGATAAGTTAAAAAGCTTCTGTCAGCCAGTGTCTTACAGAGGCTGCCAGAGAAGGAACAGGGGAATGGAAAGGTTGAAGATGGTTAAAAATTCGAACTGCAGTTGAGGATTGTGATACGGACCCATGCAATGTGTGAGGCAGAGTGGCAGCAGCCATTCTGGGAAAATTCAAGTATTTCAGGTTTATTTAGCGAGTCAATATGCAGCAATTTTTTTCCAAGAAAATAAGTCTTCTAAAGACCACATCTAAATTTAATTGAAATGACAATGCCACCTTTGTGTATCTACTATTTCCCTTTTCTTCCAGCTATAGGTTGCTGTGAAGCATTTTTCCAGTTTAATCCACCTGCATCTTCAGAGTGAGCACAGGTGGCACTCACTAAATGAAACCCTGAAGGAGGAGGTAGCAAGTGTCCCTCTTCTAGGGGATTGCAGAAGACTAAAGACAATCCATTCAAATTCACAAGCTTCATGTATCAAATCCAGCAGCTATTTTGCGACTAATTAATTTAGTATTGAGAGATATTTTGTACTTACAGTCATACTATAATCCTGATTTTGGGAAAAAACTTGAATGAAAATTAAAAATTTCTGATTCAAAAGAATCAGAAACACCACAGAATTCTCAAAATCAAAATTTGTATTCGATTTGGTCACATAGGACTCTAATGTGGCAAGAAGTTTTTAAAGTCACAAAAGTCATGACTCCGGGAGAATCACAGTAAACAAGGTGGGATGTATCAACCTTCAGAATTAAAACAAACATCACAGCAGATAAATGTCATGCTCTAGTTAACTGTATTTCACTATACAAATCTGTAGGTGTATGAAGGGCTGTAACAAAGGTGGACAATGGAATTCTTAACATTTTCCACCAAAAGACTAGTCTCAAAGCACATGAGTGACATTATCAACACCTGTACACAAAAGAGGAAAAATTATCAGTGTAGAAAGCTGAGACTTCTTATCTAGATTAAGTCCTTTGAAATGCAGAAAGGCTGTAAACCAGGAATTATTTACACCCACCAGAAGTAATCTCCTTGCTAACTGGGGCATGACAACAACTGACCTCAAAGCAAGACTACTCAATGATGACAAACCGTGGATGAGAATGTATTTGGAAGCATGGTTAATTATTGCTTGAAGCAAAGAATTGAATTTTATAGGAGTACTGGCAGACCACTACGTCTTATGCTCTGGATCAGTAAAAAAACAATAATAAACAGGGCAGCAGAGAAACAATCCTCAAGACTGCCTTTCTAATTAATAATGAAGAACTACTAAAGGTATTTCAAACTGATGAGGTGATCAGTTTTTACTGGAAATCAGCAATGGAAGGTGCCAAAAGATGTGGCAGAGATTCCAACACAGAACCAAGTTTTGGGAAGACAGCAGGGCGATTGTAAGATCCAGCAACACGGGAAATTGAGTAACTTGGTCCAGCTGTATCACCCTTGCTAAGAATGTAGAAGGGAGAGAACAAATTCAAAATGCTAAACAATGAAGTCTTCTGCAGTTCATCTGCTTCAAGTTAAATAAAATACTGAGAGGAAACCTAAATTCTCAGTTTGTGTTGTGGCAAATACCCAATGTGTGGAGACTCAAGGTTTGACTCTATTTCTCAGAAGACTGATTTATTATCTTATATATTATATTAAAATACTACATAAAAAACTATACTAAAAGAACAGAGAGAAAAGAAAGATCAGAAGGTTACAAAGAACAAGAATAGAATAGAATGCATAACAAAAACCTTGTGACTGCTCGCAGCCTCGGCACAGGTGGCTGTGATTGGTCATCAATTGAAAACAATCCACATGGACCAATGGAAAATGCACCTGTTGCACAGCAGCAGACAGTTATTGTTTACATTTCTTTCCTGGGGTTCCCAGCTCCTCAGGAGGGGAAAGACCCTAGCAAAGGATTTTTAATAAAATATCATAACTACAAGTTTGTCTCAGAAGGAGGCAGATGCATATGCTGTTCTGTGTAAGATACATGTTTCAAATAACTGATACAAAAAATATACTCAGAAGGCCAAAATGAGTCCTGACCTTAGGTTCAGCTCTGTTCCGGCCTGACAGATGAGGAGGTGTAATGCAGACCTGAGCAACAACCATGGAAGCTGACAGGTAACATACTGGACAAATCACAAGTTTTCACAATTGAGTTTTCACAATGTCTCTTTCAGAAACATAACGTTTTCCTGCAGTTGTGAATTTCAGCAAAGTACAAGAAATTACAACCAATAACAGTACTGCCAGTTTCTCTGTACCGCAAAGGGCTGAAGGTAACGTCACACACCTATGCAAAAATGTGTGTCTATTCTGTATACACTCCACATGACCTAATCAAGAAGAAAATGTTCTTCCAGAGGCAATTCCGGCAGTGAAAACCCAATGTGCCAGGTCCAGCCAAATGGATGCTGTCCGTCTAAAACAAGTTGGATAACTGTTGTGTGAACAAAAGAAATACCAGCACTTGAAACTGTACCAGAAATTATGATATGCAACTGCTGGTGTTCCTGACAGGGAAGGCAAGGCCACTACCTCACAAGAGATACAGCTCTGCAGTTTCCTCTTATCTTTAAATTAAAATAAAATTAGGAAAATAAAGTGAGTTAAAATTGAAAAGTAGAGAATGAAATAGAAAATAGAGAAAAGAATGGTGTGCAAGAGATTTCAGGGAAGATCTGGATGCAAAAAAGGAAAAGGAATTCTGAAATCCAAAATACACATCTGATTATCTACCAACATCTTACAGTACATCTTGCATGTTTTAGTTGTGGGGAATATATTGCTGTTGGTCACAATGTATTCAAACAAGTAACATAATTTTACACCTCCCAACCTCTAGAAAGCAATCTTTTCTGAACTGCCAATAATGAATGCATTACTGCAAAACTGTATCTGTCGTCTTGGAAAAGCAGCACCACTAAGAACATAGTTATCATCACCAGGCTACCACTTAGACAGAAGCAGCACATCTGAACAAAAACCTGTAACTTTAGAAGCTCATGAAACTATTAGGATTTTCTGTCCCACTCAATACCATCACCTGACATGTCAACAATTAGTTGGCTAAATTAGCAGTTGCTAAAGTTAAACGGAATCAAAACCAGACAAATTCATATTGCCTTTGGTATGTTCCTATATTTTAGTTCATCCCTCAAAATCAATACAGAAGACAGACTTAAAATGATGTAAGCTCTACAACTGGTCAGTAAAGATCAGCTTTTCTAGAACACATCTTAAGAGCTGGATATATAAAGCAGGGTTTTCTCCAAAACCCTCTGTTAATGCAAGTCATTACACACCCTACCCCTTGTTCAGTCTCTGGACTGAGCTAGAGATTGCAACACAGTGCCTAGAACAGTTCAGGACTTGTGACCAACTGTCAGAGAGCATTAGGGATGACATCTGACAGACCATTCCTCCTCCCACACCAATATTAAAAACAGTGGAATTTGTTCTGCTTCAGTTCACAAATATTCATGATGCATATTTGCAAGCTCCTAAGTAATGACCTATCTCTTGGGAAGTGCTGAATCACGTTTTTTCGTCATCCTTGAGCAATTCAGCTGCCATATCTCTCAGAAAAAGAACATCTGGTTTGTCAAAAACAGCATTCCAAGTTTAGAGACACCGATGAAGTCCTTCTAATTCAGAACACACATAGCTCATCACTGTTAATGCACTGCCTTCTGTCGCCTTCTGACTACTGGATTTTCAGTCCAGATTATGTGTTTCAATGAAGTTACCTTTTATTACCCACTGATCACTATCAAAGCCTCCCATGTGTGTGACTGAGTATATTTTGTGACACGGGCATTGCCAGCAGAGCAGCTCCCTCTTGGTTATGAATAAAATACCTTCATTGCCATGAGTTCCTGCATCAAGACTGCATTTTCCAGGTCCAGCCTCTGGTTGTCTCCACGTGGCTTAACATCATAACTAAGGGGATCAATGTGGATGCTTTCCAGCTCCAGCATTGTCAGTTTCACTGCTGCCCTGTCATTTTTCAGCTGCTGGATGTAATCCTTCAGCCGCTGCTCATCCTCCTTCGTAAACTCTGTGTCACAACTACTTGCGGTTGAGCTGGTAGTACTGGAAAGAGAAAGAATGGTATTAGAAAAAAATACACTTGAAACAAAATCGTAATTTTTATATCAAACACACTCCCAATACTTCAACAATGCATCTGAATCTTACTTAAAAGCTCAAAGAAAGGACATAGATGTAGCATGGACTGGACATTGCAATGTGAAGTGTGACAAATTCAGAAAAAAAATTAATTCCCTAAGCTGCACAAGAAAACTGAATCATGTGACAACTTCTCTGCAAAGTCAGATATTTACTGATGTCTAACCAAATTACTTTATCTGAAATGGTGTCTTCTGAAAAAAAGTGGTGGATTTTTTTTCATTCAAAAAGGGGAAGAAAAAGCTATTTAAGACTTCTTAGCAATAGGAGCACAGCAAGCTGCTCAGACACTGAGTCTTCACCTTCTTTAAGAAGAACCATCTGTTAAGAAACAAGAATGAACCCAGGCTTGATCTATCTCTGCTGATGACCACACCAGTTATCACCTCAGGTATTTTAATGGATATTTTTAGGAATCAACATAATGAAAAGTACACTGACAGATGCCAGGAGAATTTTCAGTTCATGTGAAGGTGTACTCCTCAGCATTCCTTCAGGGTTAGAGTGATTTAAAACTAACCAATGGAGTAGCAGGAATTGCAATAAAAAGTCATCATGAAAGACTTGGTGTATCTTCTGAACAAATGAGGGCCCATTATTCTGCTCCGTAAGTGTTTACACAGAGACTGCAGAAAGGGGTAATAATGCCATTAGAGCAATGGGGGCTGAGTGCTGCCTACCCACCTCCATGCATGCCAGTGCTGCAGGGGGCCCAGACTGACACAGCTGTAGCATTCCAGGGCTGAATATAGTTGCAATAACACTAAAAGGAAAATAAAATGCCATGTTGTTTCTATAGCCTCTCTCAAAGCTCCCTGCTGTCTCCTGAGGTCCTGTAATCAGCTGTTGGGTGAGGGATAAGTCATCCATTAACTGCGCCTGTCTGGAATGCTAGATGATCTCAGTTATCAGCAGGGGAATAAATCACTTTCTGTATCAAATTGCACTGCTGTTCAACATTTTTGTATTAAGAAAAAAAAGTCCCACCCGCTAGATGGTGTGAGAGCCAGGATGATGCCCTAAAATATTATGCATGTGCAAAGGGGAAGCCTATCAAAATAGGCTTAATTTTTCTCTTTCCTTTGGTTCTACTTCAGCTAAAGCTACATTGATTTTAAAGCACTTTAAATAATTGCCCATCTTCCCAAAAATTCCAAGCACAGCCTTGGGGAAGACAAGTGAATCGGCCGGTCTTACAAGATTTCTCAAAATTTTTCCCCCTCATGATATATAGTATTTCAGCTCTTTACTACAGTTCCGTAAATTCATATTATTCCCTCCTTTTCTGAGGGATAAGAGGTGCCTGCCATAGTTGACACAACTGTAAATTGGTCTTTGCTTTTGTTTTCATCAATTTCCTTCTGCAGTGAAACTTAAGAGCACTCAGTACCCACGTACATAGAAACCCTTTCAGGCAGAAACGCATCTTTGTTCATACTATTTCTTGAACAGAAAATTATGAAACATTTACTAAATCCTGCTTTACTGAGCCTAAAGGCATCTTGCTGAATTAGACATTTATATTAAAAAATGAGGATAGACAATGTGAAAAGCACTTTATTCTGTACTGAAGTCATGTTGTAAGTTTCTTCCACAGCACCCAAAGAATGCAATTGCAGAGCTTTTCTGGATTAAATGTAAAACAGCTGTTGTTGGAGGAAGGATAGCTTTAAAAGTCTTGGGGAACAAAGACCTCAGTTTTTGCTTGAAAAGGAAAGAAAACCCAAACCTCCTGCTGCAAATGAAACCTGAGCAAAAAAATGCTGCAAGTTTGTTATGTTGAGCTGGACCTCATACTCCACGCATATGCACAGATTTTGGCCCGTGAAGACCCACAGCTATGCATATATATGTTAGAGGAATGGAGTCCAAACTGAGGAAGGCAGTCTGGGCTGTTGCCAGTGATGCTCAGGCTGCTTTTACTCCTGGCTGCCTGCCTGCCTGTCTGCAGCTGAGTTGGCTCCTCTGGTGAATTGCTAGCAAGCTGCTCTTCTTCTCCTAGGATTTTTTTTTTTTAGAAGTTGGAGGGAGCTCAGCAAGGAACTTGTGTTTCAGCCAGCACACAAGAGGACAAGGACCTTCAGCCTCCCCCTGCATTTAGCTGCACATCCCCACCCAAAAGACTGGAAACAGCTGAGGTACAAGGGACAGAAACAGCATTGCAATGTTTCTGAGCTCCCTAGCAACTCTGCCAGGGGTACTGCCCCAAAAACCCCACCAAACAGTTCTCCACAGCCACAGTGCTGGTCCACTACTGCTCTCTTCATGGGATGACAGCTGGTGAGCACTTCATCCTGAATTTCTTATATTGCCCTCTCTTCTGAACATCAATCAGGACAAAGAAACCATTTATAGTATAATGCATCCATCCAAAAACCACAGGAAACTCTTGCAAAAGACGTGCAGTTTCTTATTTCTTGAGTGTTTAGGTAAGCAGAGAGAAAGGATCACAGGTTTCATCACAGCTGGAGGGTATACAACATCAATCTGCCCATTCTCACGGATGCTATATGAGAACAAGAAATCTTCTTCACACTTGATTCATTCCTTGAGTCTTTTATGATGATGTCATGCCTGGGTGAGGTCAAATTAATTCTGATATACAATTTTTGGAAAATATATGGGCTAGTACATGTAATGTCAGTCTTGTTTGCTACCATCAGTGTATGTGTATAACATGCAGTGGATGGACATAAAAGAGGCTTTCAGCAGTGCTTCTCTGTGAGTAGCTTCTGCACACTACAAAAATGTATCCATAAAACCCTACATGAGCATAATTTTATCTGTTAAAAATCAAATCAATAAATTAATATAATTGCAATTAAGCACTGGTGTGGATAATACAGTTGGTAGAACTAAGATTAGCATTGTCAGAACTGAATCCACAAACTTGCAAACTTGAATACCTGCACACAACCAAATACTTTAAAGAATTAAGTTGATCTACAGTGCACATAGCCCAAACACCTTCTTTCTAGCTGAACATTGTGGTTTGAGATCTGGGACAGCACAATGCCAGTTTCTCTTCCTGAGAAACTGAAGAATGCCCCAATCAGGCAAAGGACAAACAACAGCTAATACCAGAGCCTCTGGTAAACTGCCCTGCTTCCTTCTGAGTCTACTTCAGTCCAGCAACAAAGTGTTATGCAGATAACACTGAGATATCTATTTAGACATTTCCAAATAACTTATTTGCATGCCTCAGCCAGGATAATCTTTGTCTGTCACCAACTTATCTGAAACCTGAGATGGCTCTAACTACAGATATATTTCCACGGTTAACTGAGTTCAGATATTTTGTGACACTGTATAATACTGAAAAGAATTGCCTTTGCATATAAGGGACCCAATCTGTCCTTCCGTGAACCCAGATGTAAGGTTGGGCTTCCTAGCACAGCAGGGAATAAAATACACCATTTTCAGAGAGTGTTACAACCAGGCTTCTTCCCTTTTGCTGCCTTCCAAAGGTGCAATCAGTCAAACCTTGTTGGCAGGCTATGTTCTATACTTAGCTTTCGTTCATTTAAAATAATTATGACTTCCAACTACATTGTAAACCGATTTCTATTTTCAAAAACTGAATTGGCAACATTATTGTGGTGCTGCTGCCAGTCAAACGAATTTAGAATTAATTTAAATGACTTTAGGCTTTTTCATTCCTTTCATTTATTTTCATTTCAGTTGTTCCCTTCTACAGTCTTTAACCACTCAACACTAGTGGCTCAACAAGCACTTGCTCTCAGCAAGGTGTTCAGTGATTTGATTCAGAATCTCATCTGAAATTTCAAAGCCTGAGATGGGTCAACAATTCCACTGTAAATCCATATTCTACAGGATTTCAAACAACAGGACAAATTAGTAATTTGTCACAAGTCTCAAGCAAGGATAGTTTTCATCATCCTACTACCACTTTATTAATTTAGTTTCAAAGGGAAAAGACAGCAATATGTATCTGCAACTAAAAGCCTGCAACACTGAAACATTAAAGGCAAGAAAATCTGTTTTGGAGATTCAAAGTATGTTTCAATTGAATACTGTAAAAATATTTTCACAGTGGTCCCCAGATGGGGGGTGATTCACATAGAACTCACCAGAGGTGAGAAGAAATGACCTTAAATTGTGCCAGAGGAGGTTCAGATTAGATACTAGAAAAAAATTTTCACTGACAGAACGGTCAGGCATTGGAATAAATTGCCCAGAAAGGCAGTGGAGGTACCATCCCTGGACGTGTACAAGAGATATCTGGATGTGGCATGTGGGAATAAAGTTTCGGGGTGGCTATGCTGGTGCTGGGGTGTGGCTGGACTGGATGATCTTGAAGGTATCTTCAAAACTTGATTTCTATGGTTCTGTGACACAGAAAACATAGAAAAGTATATGTCTTTTGAACGAAGACAGATTTTTCATCAATGGGGCAGCACAATGTCTGTGTCTGTAAGCTGAAGAGGGGATCCCTCTCTTTTGAGACAGGGTAGAAAAAATCTGAAAACACCTCTAACCACATGTCACTTGAATGCAACAGAAGGAAAGAAGAGGAGATTCATATTTTCTGGAGAAGTTGAAGTTTCAAAAATGTTTTCATTGATATGTATGCTTAGGCAAAGATAAACTACTTTGGGTGTGGGTGAGGGGAGATGCAGTATTGCATTTTATTTAAATGGTATCCTCTGTCTCACCCCTCCAAAATGCATGGTATATCCCAAGCCTGTGGTCCTGCCCTGAACCATCCTGTACCTGTAATCCCATTGGCCCAAGTCTGATTCCGCGCCCACTTCAATCTCCCTCTTAAACCATGCTAGGGAGACCTGTCACCCTCTTAGCCTCTTCCCCTCTCTCAGCCTTCCTCCCCGCTTGCTCCTTCTCTCCCCTAGGCTCCCCCTCCTTCCCCCTTTTCCCTCAGTAGCCATGCTGTTCCCGGGGATGGGCCCCCCAATAAACCCTCATCTAATCAGCACCCTCAGAAGCCATGTGGAGTCTCCTTGCCTGCCTGCTGCTGCCAGCCAACTCACAGCCTAGGGGGCCCTCCGGGGACTCCCCGGGGTGCCCCCCACAAAACGAACCACAGCAGGGAGAGGGACAACAATCTGTAAGTAACAATCAGATCAGAGCGCCACAAATTCCTGACTTATTGTGTGGCTTCTGAGTGAGTGACAACAGCTTTTATCCCCTATGTTCCACCTATATAAAAAGAAATTGTAGAAGCTACCTCATTCAGCACAATATGTTGCCCCACACCAGAAAAAAATACTACAATGACAATAATGGCTCAAGAGAAAACATTTCTTTCATATAAGAACACTAAATTTGCATTTTCACATTCATGACATAGCTTATCCTGATGAAATTTTAAATCCTATGCCACTTAAATATTCTCTGCTGAAACTTTATCTACTGAGCCATCACCTTACATGGACACATACACACAGGTCCAGCTGACCACCAATGAACACAGACACAAACACAGACTCTTATCCTCCCAAAAATTCTGCTAAAGCAAGCAAGAGCTGTAGAGATTACATTCCTACCAAACAATTTCAGTGCAAGTCTAGGAAAGCAAACACTGAAACAGGAACAATCCCCTTCCCCGCAGTTCTTCCCTATCAATACTGGAAACTGCCTGAAATGTTTCCAAGACAAAAAAAAAAAAAATTACTATGCCTTGACTACATGCCACACATCTCACAAGGAGCAAGAACACTGAGGTAGTTCTGAAAAAACTGAAAATGACCCTTTCAAACAATAGAATGGGAAATGAGCTTGGCTTGGGTAGAGGTGTTACTACATGTAGACACAGACAACATGTTTGCATACAGGTGTAGATATGGCCTAAGACACAGCAAGCCAAGTGCTTGAAACAGCTTCTTGTAATGTCTTTCCAAGCTCGGTTTAAATGCTTTTGGTAGAAAGTGTGATCAGTGCGCTATGAGCACAGATGCTGCCACAATCATTTCTATGTAAAGACACAGCTTTCTCGCACTGAGGGTGCACCAGAAAATTTATCTGAATAAAATAACATTAAAATTCACCTCACATTAGGACCCTGTTCCCTCAGATTACCTTTTTGCTCTCTTTTTAGCTATTCCATGCCAGTCATATGGCAGGAAATAAGATCCTTTGGAGGAGGCATCAGCAAGAAGAGGAAATGATACAGTACTAAAATAAACTTCTGAAGTGTCAAAGAAAATGACTGCATTTGAATAAAGATCTGGCTAGAAAGCTGAATTAAAATGAAGTTTTAGAGCAAATCTGAGAAACAAAAATAACATTTAAAGAGAAAAATGTTCATCTGTATTTATCCAGGACACTTGCCAAATTTCTATCCATACACATGCACACATATTTACTGCAGAGTACAACTAGACCACAGGCAGACAAAAACTCAAAATGAAGTTGCTGGCACATATATTTGAACTGGTACACTTCTGGAATAATAGCTCATCTATGTTTTATTATTTTATAGGTCTTCAGAAACACTGCAGTATCCAGTCTTTCCTGGAAGAATCCAATCTATCCCACACCATGAGTGAAAAGAACAGGATGGGAAGGAATAATTTGGAGGGGTGCAAAGGGTAAGGAAGGAGAAAGGAGAGCAAATGGTTTAAAACAGAATGGCTAGATTTGCAACATTTAGAAAACAATTCTTGAGCACCCCAAAATGTCAGCGAAAGCCTGTTTCAGGTCACTGCTTCCCTGCACATCTATGCTGTCTGCATACAACAGATATGAGTAACAAGAACATGATTTGAGTTCCAACAAAACAGTAAGAAAGTCACTGTAGTAAAACAAACTTAGTGGTTTTGCCCTTCATGAAGAAGATCAAAGTCCTGAGTCACCCATTTGCAACAAATTTATACAAAATTCTTCTTGGCTGGAGTTGCTCAAAGTCCAAAGACAATTAGACCACTGAGGCATAGTGACTTACAAATCAAAGCACAGAAGCCAAAGGACTGAGGTGAGGGGAGGTAGCTCAGCAAATACAATAGAACACAACTTTTCATCTGGAATCAGAGATTAGGAGATTAGGAGAGCAGACGAATTGCAGTTACCTGGTGTGGCTGTTGGAGGACAGGCTTTCCCAGGGCTGCACACTACAGCCTGTGACAGCATAGGCTCCCCCACAGCTCCCATCCAGCTTCATCAGCAAGGCTTTTGCTGCATTCTCAGCTGTCTTTCTGCAGTCATGAGCCCTCTTAAGCATTTGTGTGACATTTTCATCACCAGTCTGGTCCCCTAGTTTTCAAGCAAACAATCTTTCAGACAGGAATTAAGGCAAGAGATCCTTCCACTTACTCTCAGTTTATACCAAGACAATAACAATAAATTACGAATCTGTGAACTGAAAGCAACTTCACTTCCTTGTCAGCATCAGTGGTAACTGGAAAACTGGCCTGAATGCACCATGCTCCCAGTGACAAGTTCCAGGTACTTGTGGCTCCAGGCAATATGTCTTAAGTGATGCAGAATTTTAACTTGTCTGTTTACAATGGGTGTGCATTCTCCATTAACATTAGGTTTGGATGCTCAAATTATGAACACACTGGAAAAGCCTCAGCTTCCATTACAGCTCTTACTCCAGTCGGTGCAGCATGGTTTCACAGTGTAGTCATCTCCAGAACTTCTCCTCACAGGCATCTTGATCTCAAACCTGATGGTCTGCCAAGAGCACCTTCTTACAGGCTGCCTAGCCAGACAGAAGAATTGCCCTGCTGCTCAGAAGCAGCCTCTCACATTTTACAGTCATGCATACTAAGCCAAAAGAAAACTAGCCCTGGTTAAATTGCTATAATTTTTAGTGGTTATACAGCACCTGTGTAGCTGGTAAGTTTCAGGAGAAGGAGGACTGAAACCACCACTATCACTACTCCTACAGTCTTCCAGCTGCACTGTAGTCAAGTCATTAAATTAAGACCTGTTATTGGGTACACAGAAAATCTACAAATGTATTTGTGGATTAGGCTATAATATATTTATACTTTAGCAAAACCCAACAGCTCGCTCTGTGTTGGATTTTCATTTAATCCTTCTTCAAGTCAATAACCTGCACTGCACACTTGCTGAGAGAAGCACATGCACTAGAAGTAACATTAATGAGGAAGAAAGGAAGGGTGAATGTTCTGTTAAGAGAAGCTGGATATGCTCATCTTTAAGTGATGTAACTCCCACGAATTTTCCACTCGCAGATGTTGATATAAAGCTTGACTGATCTTCAAACCAAAAATCTGTTATTTTATCTAGGTGTGTTAATCAAATTTCATAATGAAGTAAAGGTACATAAACCATACACAGCTTCCTCCATGCTGTGCTGTGTAGTGGGAAATGTGCACTATTTCTATCTCACAGCTATAACTGATAATACCATAATTAAGAGCTGTAGACAGATACCTACATAAAAATTTAACTACAGTCTCTTCCATAAAATGCATGTCAGATAAAATCCTACTCAAACACAAAGTATTTCTCCCTTCTAAGATTTCTTTCTACCACCTACACAAATAGAAAATTTGAGCCTAAATTCACTTTTGCTACTCACTGACAGCTGGGGAAAGTTCCCTAGCACATTGTGAAAAGGAATGAACAGAGTTTGGAGAAAGGTGGAAGAAAATCTCAAACATCCCCTCTACTGTGAAGCCAGTGCTCCTAACACACCAGGCACTTGCTATGCTTCAGCACAGTATGAAGAGTTATTCTCTCTCTGAATGCTTCTTTCCACTTGATGATTACTATGACTGCCTTCTCCTGTCCATTAAAGGAATGGAACTACTAACACTGGAATTCCATTGTGCAATCACCTCTTTCTATCAGAAGAATGGAGCCAGCAGCAATGCAAAGCTCCAAACTTCTGAACTGTACTGTACCTATGATAGTGGCTTGTTGTATTATTTAGCAGGTAGCATATTAAAAAACAACACCCAGCCACCGGATTAACTAACGACAAAATAAGTAAAATCCAGAACATACAGGCTAAACAGAAGATAGAATGTTTTAAAATTCCAGAGCAGAGGTAAAACAGAGGGTGAAAAATTACAGCCTTTAAATTTTTTTCTATTTGTAACTATTCAATGCTTTGTATTATTTTAATCCCAGTTTTTCATATATTAGACTGTTTCTGGGGAGTCAATCTTAGTGAATCTGGACTTGCAACTATCACAGATGTAAAGTCCTAAACCACCTGTGCTCACAAGTATGGTTTAATTATTCCACTCTGTACAGCTGCACGCCTACAACAATCTCACTCCTGCCAGAAGAGGCATCTCCTCGTGAAACCAACACAGGTGAATTTAAATTGTTCTCTTGCATTTTACCCTTATTTTTGAGATGTATAAAATAATTTAAATAGCTAAAAACAAGAAATGACTGGAGAGCATTCTTAAGTAATGGGTGATGACCTGATTCACCATTACAACCAATTCTAATGCTGACTGACATGCCAAAAAACCACGAAAACCAAATGATTCATTGATATCTTACCAACAGAACCAACACCTGCAGCTCTGAACTGCCCAATAATGAGACTCTGCTCACTTTCTGCCAATGCCAACAGCAGCTCATATGCTTCTATGCACTGTTCACTGAAAGGGAAAAAAAACCCACACAAAATGTTAACTGCAATTTAAAGAAGACCAACACCAGCAATAGCAACAACAAAAAAAGAGCTGTCTGATTAACTGCACGATTCTCTACTACTTGTCTAGCAGCAGGGATATTAAAGAACATTATACACAGAGCCCCTATTACAAGCATTCAGCAGTCTCCCCATTTTTGTAACAGTGCCAGGCTGGCCTCAAGTAATGTAACAAGCCAAGAGATAAGAGAGTGACCTGAAATAAAGAAAGCTCCAGAAGCATGTTTTAAACAGGTGATAATAAAACCAGTGGTCAAGATCCCTTTGAGAAACTTTTCCCAGATCTTCTCACTTTACAACATACAGTATTTTATACTCTACAATATAATTATACAATGCAAAGTGTTGTAAGCAGAAAAGATGCAAGAAAAACACTTCTTGCTCTGTCCTGGCGATAAGATGTTCCTCCTTATAACAGAACAGCTTCCAATTGTATTTATGAGTCATACAATCCCTGTTGCATTTAATGTTTTTAAAAATACATACTAATATACTACTAGCAATTTACACTCCATTGCAATTTGCTCAAGGCTGACAGTAAAAGAATGCATTATTTAAAAGGCACACAATTTGTTCCAAGACCAAACCTGCCAGTCCCAAATTAGTTGCAGTTGAAAGTGTTAAGTGACCCTGTATTTTTGTGAACAGTTTGATGCAAGTTTAGATACTTACTACCAAATACCAAGCCATTAATCCACAATTCCAACTAACGTCATACAAAGTCATTCTGAGTTATGTGGAGTATAACACTCTCTGCTCCATTGGTCTTGGGACAGGTACAGAGAACCTGTATCTTAAGGCTGGATTCAGCAATACAGTCTCAGCCTACACACAACCCCTAAATCAAATGTTAATTCAGTATTTAAGAATTAAGAGATAAACCTCTACATTCCTGTTAGATGCTGGTCAACTACAGTTGAAATACACTGCAGGAATTACTCCAGTTGGGTAGTTTGTCAGGTAGTTTAACCAAAGGGGTGCTTTTTTTCAGGGAGAAAACAAAAAATAAACAGTATTACTATAGCACACCATCAAGTTCACTCTTAAACATTTCTACCAAGTCTCCCCAGCTCACTCTTCCTGGCTGAGCCCCTTGTGTATGTACATACCTGTATTGCAGTGCCAGCCTGAGGGCTGTGGCATTGGACTCGTACTTGCCCACAAGCATGCTCATCCTCTCTGCGTTGCTCTTGCACTCCTCCAGTGTTATTGTCAGCAAGTCATTCTGGGATTTAAGGTGTTCAATACGGCTGCAAAAAACCAAGTAATGTGCAACCTTCAAGCTTAACTGAAAATTCTAGGACAATCATACTTTGAAACAATGAAAATTTCTTAGTCTACACAAGTGTTTTTTAATGAAGATAGAAAAATCCATCAGTGCTGTATATTTATCAAAAGCCAAGAGGATAGAAATTTCTCTTAGGTCATCCTCTTCTCCTCCTCATAAAATGTAATCATAACCCTGTGCAGCAGCAGCAAGCAGAAAGCTGTACCCTTGTTCTGCAGCCACAAGACTGCATAGGACAGTTTCATATTAACCTTTTGCGCAATTTTTCTGCCTTCATTCCTCACCTTCTGCTACCACATTTGCAATTTGTTTCAAATGGCATATTCATTAGTATGATTGTGGGTGTGTGCAGGGATCATGCAGTTGCATAAATGCCTCCTTTCTTCTGAAAATCCAGAGTAACCATTCCACCTGAAGTCATGTTTAGGTTGTGATTAGAGAGGCAACTTCCAAACTACGAATGAGGTTTCAGTGGGGCAATGTAACCTCCAAATGTTCTGGCAAAAGTCAAACAGAAGCTTAACTGTAATACCCTCCTCAATGAGGTTAACCCTGAAGATGAAAATGAAGATTCAGAGTATCAGTATTACTGTTTGTTCTCTCTGCTGACAACTGAACCACCAAACCACTACACATCGACATACTACGACTAACTGAAAAAACTGGATATGAGCCAAAACCAGAGAGACAAACAATTTAAAACCTTGCACAGGTAGATAATGAAGAAATCCATGCCATCCAGAACTCTAAAATCACTGACTTCTTGACAAAGAAGACTGAGAAGGGCTAGTATATATGTTTGTCCGAACAAAGCCCTGACTTTTCTAGATGCCAGAACTGCCATTTTCTGTATCTTGACATCTCCTACAATGACACATGTTGTCAAAGCATAATTGTGCAGTGTACAGAAAAAAAGAAAACAAGAATCACGTTTTGCAGCACTACAAAAACGAGCTATAAATAAAAAGAGATATTGTACTGATCAGACTAAATTTGAGCTAGCTGTAGGGAAGACAGAATTTGGATAGAGACATGCTGAGACACAATTCTCATACTCCTGATCCACAGTTTTGATTCTATGTGCCAAAAAAGACATGAAACACTGGTTTTGATAGAGCTTGCTAAAGGATAACACAAGCAGTATTTTAACTGCAACCAGAAAACTGCAATCCTTCTGCAGACAGAAACCTATTTGCTGGTATATATGCCACACCACCATGCATCGGTACATTTATTAAGGCAGTTAAATGCTATTCTTCTGTTTCTTCAGGACAACAAAAAGCAAGCTAAATTCAGAATAATGCACACTAAGTTATGGGAGTCCTTATTTCAAGGAGTAATGTGTCTTATGAAAAAAAGATGCCATGACTACTTGGTCAGCCACAGAGAGGGACACTCCAGAGTGCAGAGAAGGGAAGGTGCTGCGCTGATCTAATAGTGCACAAACAAACTCATACTCATGGAAAGAATCCTTAGGACACAATTCAATCTCCTCTTCAGCAAGCACATTCCATGCTTATCTGCAGCTGCCACAGCTGAGCAGGAATTGAATTAAGAAATGATCAAAAAGGGTAACAATGAAATCAACTCTAATAAAGCTAACAGAAGACAACATGTGTGAGCACATCTGAATTTCTAGCTCACCTATTTAATCTCTCCGTCTCCACTTCAAACTCTCGGATTTTGCTTTCAGAGATAGCAGATCCATGTGAATAGAGAGTCTGGAAGATTTCCTGGATGTTTGAGCAGTCTTGGAGGGAATGTGCCAAATGTTCAGCCACGGTACTAGAGACCTGTACAGGGCAGTTAATAGATCATTGTGAAGAGACACCCCCTGGACTTCTCCCAGATACCTTTCTGCATTGAGAACTGCATTTGCTTGCATGCACTCACCTCAATGCATTCATTATTCAGTTTTTGTTATGAATTTTACATTGAATAGAACACTTACAAAATTCCAATTTTAGAAGCGATTTTGTTCTAAAATTCTACTAACCGAGGGTGAAGTTCACTATTTCATTATGCATTTAAAAAACTTACTATGCAAGTTATTTAAGTTCTTGAGGGTTTAACAAAGGGTTAGAGCCAAGTTCTTCAGTAAAAGAAATATTAACACACAGTAACAACAGTGTTATTGATTTAAACTGGCATTTCAAAAGCAGAATCCAGTTGCTATTGGTTGAAGGCTGTGAAATGAAAACAGGAGAGTCTTCACGAAGAGTGTTTTGCTGGAACTGATTCCAAAATCTTCCTCTTTAAGTCACTTATGAGAATGACTCCTAGCTACTGGTTTTGAGCTTAATACAGGGTGAAATATTCTTTGTTGATGTATTTTGCTCAAACTAGCTTTTCAAGTATTTTCAGATAGTCCACATCATTAATTTTATTAAGAAAACAATGCTTTTATTGGGAACATGGATCATGCAAGCACACAGTTCTTAGTCCTTACCCCTATGCTGCTGATTTCTGATCCTAAGACAGGTCTATCAGATGATGAAGACTCTGATCTTGTCTTTGACAACTTCACTCTTTCAGCAATCTGCAAGTCAGAATGCTGCACAGGTTACACAGCAGCCCACACCCCATAAAGATCACACAAACCCCATCTGTTCTCTAGTTATACTTCCAAAGCTGAAGCAAACTACTAGAGAACTGAGCCCTGCGTTGTAACTGAGAGAACTACAATCAATAATGTTTAATTCCTTTCCACAGCTCAAGTTCATGGATCTGCTCAGCACTGCCCTAAACATCCCCCAGTTAATCCCATGCTTCCACAGCACAAAGTGAAGCCTGCTTTTCCCAGGTCATGAAAAGGGTCACAAACACACAAACCCCACCTTGGCAATGGGAATGTCGTTGCTGCTGCTGCTGGTGCTCAGCTCTCCTGTGCTGGGGTTGATGGGGCGGTTGGCAGGAGTAAGGCGGCTCGGGCTGGATGGGCCCGTGGCCTGCACACTCTGCAAACGAGTCTGCAGCTCCCGAACCTGCAATAAAACGTAACATTCTGATTTTTCCACTTTTATGGTTTAAACAGTCTGGATATTTGCTCATTGTCTAGCCAAGTCTAATTGCTTCTGGCTGCAGCACAGAAGTTACATTTTTGTACTGTGGTGGCCGCAAAGTTTTCACATGGGGAGCAGATGAGTGTAGGTTATTTTAAAATCCCACAGCTATCAGTTTTTTAAAATATGTGCAATGCGGAAATATGCAGAATACTGCAGAATAAGTATTCGAAGTTTCAGCTGTACTATAGCTATAGAAATTATTCTCTCTGGAGTAAAAAGCTAAAGCTCCAGCCTAAGATGATGATGGCTAAACAAATCAAATTACAATCCTCCTGTTAATGGAAAACTCCAGTGCTGAAAAAAACTCTTGACATAAATAAATCACATGATGACTTGGTCATATTTAAAGGTTAAAGAAATTCAAACATTAATCATGCTTTGAAACTACAGTCAACTAAAACTACACTTAGTGAGTAATGTACAGACAAAAAAAAAATACCAGCAAAATACTCAACCAACAGTCTGCAAAAGCTCTCTGTAAACGTACCCTGAAAACACAGCATGGTCCTCATAACAGATCAGATACTTGTAGAACTGATGTCAAAAGATTTTCAGTTTAAAGGTTAAAAAAAAACCAAAAAAACAAAGAAAAGTCTGTGGAAGCCAAACTACAGCTGTGCTAAAGATTACAGTGTTTACCTTGGAATAATTCTTAACAGACAAGGAATAAATGGTCTGCTTAACACAACAGTTATGACACAAGGTAAAGTGACAGAGCTCATTTTTCCCACAGACCTCAAACAGAGTGTGAGATGGGAGAAGGTGCAAGAAACCATCTAAGGAGGAAATTCACCTGAACACAGCTGTGCTTAAATACACAGGTTTCTATGCAATTTTGTTGAAACAGTCCCTCTACAAAACTTGAGAACTTGAGAAATTTTATCTGAAGTCCAGTCAAGTAAAGTTCAGCCCATATCTCCCCTTGTATGTAGCATGAAATGCAACTGTGATTCCTACTGTCTAAAGAAAGGTGGGATTTTATACTAAATACATTTATACAAAGACTAAGCAAGCTGAAGTCCCTTAGTCAAAAAACCCCAAATATAAAGTTACATCAAAGCTCAGACTTTCTTAAGTCTGACACTGGGTCTTTCTTAGGTGCATCTAAGACAGTGTTTATCAATCTCTGCTTGAAGCAGCAGCAGCAGTCATGTTCTCTGTACAGAATGCTTCAACTTACTGCAGAGAGGAAAGAGCTCAAGTTGGAAAGCTTTCCAGTCACCAAGGCAGTATTTTATGTCTCCTACAAACCTCTACAGTCTGCTCCTGTTTCCTGAAGAGTACCCCTGCCTCTCCCTCAGTTGTATGCAAACTGAAGGACAGACTGCCTGCACACTTAGCGTCAAAAGAATTTTTAGGTGTTTACAAATTAAAAAAAAAGAAAAAAAATGTTTGTGTGTTTTACATAACAGGGTATTTTTAAAAAGCCATAGGTGGCAACAATAAAAACACATAAAGTTACATTGTACTTCTAAGTTCCCTGTTCTGTTGTGGCAGAGCGCTACACCTTGAACAAAATTATTCCAAAAAATTAAAGTACAAAAAAACCTCAAATCAAATCCCCCAATGCTAAAAGTAACTTGCTGAAAAATGGATATGGGTGCTTGACCCAGAATTATGTATCATAAATGCAATTATCTCATAAAGTTAACTGAGCAGAGAATATGAAGTGGACATCCATAGCACGTATCTTCTACATATTTGCAGCTGCAGCCTCCTTTGTTCATACAGACATATTTAGCTTCAACATGGGTACAGCTGCACTAACACAAACCTTAAGGACCAAAGTGCTCTACTAGCTCAAACCACTAATTTCAGCCTGTTGATATGCACAAACCTGAAATAAACCATGCATGAATATTTTTGCTTGCAGATGTGGAATGTCAGGGCAGATAGGATTTGTACTGTGGCATTGACACTGAGGGAAAAAAAAAATAAAAAAAGCAACACCAAAAGTTCATTAAGCTTCATGAAGTCAAAACTGCCATTTATTACTATTTCTTTCAACACAGGCTGTTACAAATTAAATTCTCCAACTGCTTAAGTTACAGCACTGTTTAAAAGCAAACAAATAGGAAGACCATTTGGATGTATTCTTTATAAAATAAAACCCCAGCCTCCATGTCCAGCTTAAAAATTGCTAAAATTTTCACCTACGCTCAGAAGCCAGTCCTGAAAGATTGCGGTTCAAAAGCAAGTAACATTTAAAATTTACGTGCAAACAGGAGAGTGGTAAAGTTGCTTAAATGCCACGTGTTGGTAGACTCTGAAGTTTAGAACTACCTTATGCAAAGACTGTATCACACAAATTTTTAATGCAGACAAGTTTCCTTTATTCTGTGTTTTCTTACTGTGAAGTGACTATTGGCGAGGATTACAAAGCTAATTATTCATACAAATCTGTAAAACAACACTGGCAACAGAAAGAGAAATTAAAACAGCTAAGAGTGTAGTCAGGTAAAGCTTTGCTCAGGAAAGCACTTCTAGAAGAAAACTCAGAGCACAGCACAATTAATCTGTGCAACTCACTGCCACAAAACCAAGCTGCCTGCTTATCTGTCCTTCTTGATGTATTTACTAAGTCAGGCTTTCATTTATGAAATTACATGCTGGACTGACTGCTATAAATAACTGCACTAATTTTAGCAACACTGTGTACAGGATGCTAATTCTGAGAAGGATAAGAGGGTAAGTTTGTCTGACGAGTAAAATCACGCATCTCACAATTCACACATTCATCAAGCATCTTGTGGCTGGGCTGCCCATCTACCACACTGCCCAGAGACACATTAGGTAACTATTTCTGGTCACCAAAACCTCCATTTAAAATAGAGGAGTATGCAGCATCTCTTGAGAAAGTACTTTTTCACACTGGTGGCTATTCTACAGAAAAAACAAAGGATGACCAAAGAAGAGAAAAAAATACCCCAAACCCAAATGAGAGTTCAGAAGAGCCATTTTATTCTCTGGTTTAATGAATGCACAGGTTATGAAAAGACTGGTTTTAAAGGCATGATTAAAAAATTGTCTGACCCCCTGTGTCAAGTCTTTAGCATCATTACCAATGTAATATAAATTATTCTGAAGATTAACTCATAGAATGATGGTAAATTGCAGTACTGCACATGAGACAATAAACACTTGGAAATGGGAGAGAGAGGAAGGGAATATCTTGCAGGAATTGATGACAAAATTGGCAAAATTACTTTACCCATTACTCCAATGGGTAAAGACAAGTATAGAAACAAACCCAAAAAAGTTACATTATAAGACAGGAAGAGTGTGGATTTCTGAGTTTGGGAGGAGGAATAACCAGGAAGGATTTAGAGAAAAATTTCTTGAGTCCTTGCATCACACTCATTTAAGAACAGAAACATGCAGCAGGGTACTAAAAATTGCCATAAAACTCCTGAAGCACTAAAATGAAGTGGAAACTGTCTGGCAAGCAGATCTTATTATGTGGTTAGAAAAAAAAAAAAAAAAAAAAAAAAAAAAAAAAAAAAAAGGAGATCAGAATGAAAGGAAAAAGGAGAAAACCAGAAAAAAATATACAGAAAGATCTTCCAAATGACTGAAGGAATTCCAAGAAATTACATAAGTAAAGAACTGCTTGAACCCTGGAAAGAGCAGGAGCACCTGCTCCTGCTCTTTCCAGGGTTCCAGCACTTCTGGTACCTGAATTAAGTGAGACACAAGGGAACAGAACCATTAGATTTCAGAGCAATGGATAGCCTAGATACAAAAGAAAGGTCAGATGCAAACAGATGTTCTTAAGTTATTAATATGAACAAAAGTAACTCCAAATGTCACTTATTAATATTTGATGTTTTGCAATTGAACCAACTGTTGAGCTGCATTTCTAATTTTTTTTCCTTTGAATGCAGAGAATTGGAGTAGGAAATAGTGAAAAATTAAAGGTAATTTCTTATCACCTTAAGAACTAAAAACAAAAAAATAAAGCAAGAGAGAAGAGAAGAGAAAAGGGGCTGACACACTATAGCAATATTCAATTTATGAAAGACTTAATAAGAAATTAACAGGTGTCACAGACATCTTTGTCCAAATGCATCATGGGTTACAGAAAAATATTTCAGTGGAAGATTTTCATTATCTGTAACCATGACTCTGAGAAGCATGTTTTTAGTCTTTTTATTTTGCACACACATAGTGACAACTACATGATTCATTGACATATCCTAAATAAAACACCACAGCTATGAACTGCCTGTTTCTGTCATGATTTCCACATATGAAGGACACCTGCTGCATTTGTTTCTAAACCAGTTGCAAATAAGGGAGATGCCCGTGATTCTTTGCGTTCTACCCTACTTGTGACCCTATGTTTCATCATACGGTACCTTTGAACCCTTCAAGTAACAGCACTTTTCCCCCTCAGCATTTTAATGCTGCTTCATTTCCTTTCCCCTATTATACAGAAGAGGAAGATGAACTACAACAAACCACAAGGAGTGAACTTCTCCCACTTTCTAATTTATTCATGTGTACTGCATATCTGTGGATGAGAAGATGCCAAATCAAACACCAGTGTAACACTTTGAGCTGCTCTGAGTGGTGAGGGTCTTTCCCAGCCAAAAAAACACCTTACCTTTCATTTAGTCCTAGTGTTAATCATTTTTAGCCAGATAATTTTCTGCCTCTCCTATATCTGAGTACCAGAGCAAAAAAAGTTTGCTGAGTTCCTGTGTATTGTCTTTTGTGATCAACTGAGTATGGTAAAGAAATCTTTCCTGGTATCTATAAGGTCAATTAAACGCTGAGTATTTGCATGCCAGCTTGGAATCAGAAGTAAAACTCTACTTTGTTGATACACAAGAGGAGATATTGCTGCATAAGCAAATACCATGCAAGTGAAGGATACAGAGAATGGAAATTGCTTTGGGCTGCTACCTCAGGTTACTGGTGCTCATCAAGAGACAAAGGAGGCAGAACAGCTCCAGGGCCACTTTAAGCTGCGCAAGAAGATAATAATCTCTAAGGGCCCATAATGCATCAGTGCTCTCCAGCAATCTGGAACAATACCTTCTGATCCCAAAGGGAGTGACTACAAAACAAAGTCCAGCAGATCCTGCCAACTTTGTGTCAGCTGAGAACAGTGTGGGCCAAAGAACACCTGCAAGGCCAAGGATTTGAGTCCTGCTGTGGCAGGGGTAGGTTTCAACTGTTCACAAGAATCACATATTTTAGGAGAGCCCTCTGCTCAAATCAAAGTTCTCTGGAGTGGGAAATGATGGGATCACACATAAAATGCTAATTTTCTACTACTCCACAAATTATGTTTCCATTATGGTCTCATTTGAAGACAGGTAATGAAGTGGTTTTGTTCTGGTAATTTTGGTGACTTCAGCTGAGTTTGGAGAAGGTACAGAAAAGCCTTCACAATCAGAAGCATGGTATTAACTGAACAAGCTGACATATGGCTCACGCAGAACAGACTTAACAGACTTTCAGACCTGGAATTGCCTTTTCGTTTTAGACTTAGCTCTTCAGAACACCCTCAGGAAAGGCTGAATGCTGCCCACATCCACTGCCTTTTATGCCAAACAACTCCGTAAGACTGTACTGAGGTACCACTCATCTGACAACTTTTATGGGTAGTAATTAAAAAACCCACTATTTTTACTTTACTGTCAAGATGGAGTTTATATGCTGTTTCACTGCTGCTCATGTGAATACCCTCCTGATACAAGGGCTTTTGTGTAAGAACAGAAATATTACTTTTTCTTCTACTACTTAAGCCTGTTACTCTGTGTAGCAGTTGTAAATAATGCTGACCTGATTACAGCCTTATTCTCATGTAATAATAATAATAATCCCACAGACTGGTACAGAAGTTCCCCACCATCTTATCGGTATTACTGGACTCAGGATTATGGTCAGCTGTGTGTAAGCAGTTTCTAGGGCATTGACTGGCCCGGATCTGAACAGATTTTATTTTTAATGCAGCAAAATAATGCAGAGGTAAAATAAACCTCTGTGTGATGAAACTAGCTGTCACATTGCAGACAACCTACAGAAGTAAGCAATTACCTCACTCGTTAATGACCTGTGAGAAACAAACTCTGAATGTATGTTGTTTCTTAGCTACTGTTCCAGAGAGCAGCTCAATCTGTTAACTGAGCGCAGTAAAAACCTAATTAAATTACATCTCCAACAAGCCTGAGAAAAAATTTATTGAAAGCACTCTGCTTGATTACAGGCATTGGTCTGAAGGAACAGACCTATTGATCTGGTCAACTTCAAGCTTGTTCGCTTCACCCAATTTAATTTGAGAAGGACAATAACCAAATTTTAGTTGGGTCTCCTTTCCTATTCTCCAGGGAAATAATTTGAAGTGACTTTTGAGTTCAGGTGGCATATAGAAAATATTTCATAGATCAAAAAAACCATTTATTTTGTTGCCACTACGGATATGAAGCTACACTAAAAATACAAATATGGTCTCTAGTGCAACAATTACATAGTGTGCAGACAGGGTCATATGTCACGAACTAAATTCTCTGGTGGGGGTAATAAATCAGTTGTTTTGCACGATAAGGATGATAGTAATTACCAGATTTCAGTAAAGTCCTCTGTAGTTACAAACAACTGAAACAAGCTGATGACCTTAATTCTGCTTCCACCAGAGATACCTCCATAATAGAGAACTGGAACTGCTGGCAGCCAGACAAAACATAGTAGAATCGTGAAAAGATGCTAAGGCTGGCTCTAGAATTAATGCAGCTGTATTAGCTTAGCTTTTTCTGAATTCCTTCAGACGCAATCCTAATGTAATGATCCTGGTTTTAACAGGTATCCTTGCATATTAATATATTTCATTATACAAACAAACCTTTAATATTTCAAACCTCCATTTAGAAAGTAGTCAGTAGTTTAACTCCTTACTGTTTCTTCAGAACCACAATCTTCCTATGTCTTGGACACCTCACAGTCTAACTTCTGTGCCCCTACAGCCACAAGTGGTTTGTGTTATTCTGCTCTCGCTCCAGTTTTGTCCCCGAGTTTAGAGACTCATTGCTCCCATTTTTATTTTCTTTCTCTAGCATTTCTGAAGAGAAAACAAATTGAAAATTTGCTTTGCCATGCTGAACAGGACAAGTCCCTCCTCTACAGAACATGACCATTTCTTTGACCATTGACTACATAATTTTTTGCCAATTTAAACTGCACCTTTAAGAGATAAGAATGACATATAACATTCTCACCACTCTTTATACAGTTTTTCCAACCTCTACTGAAAATAACTTCTCTGGCACGTCATAGGACTGAATTTGCTACTATGGCTCAGTCATGCTGATCCCTGAGGAAACAACCCCAATTCCTTCCCCTTTTCTGTTTTTCAACTGAATAACTCCTGGATGTCAGCATAAATTCTTGTTACTGTTCTTTCAAGCCCCTTAACTTGCATGCCATACTTCTCAAAACAGGAATCTTTTGTATACTCAAGGCCACCTATCTTTCTCTTGTTTGATATCTCAGTATTCATCTGTGTCACCTGGAGTGTCAATAACTACATTTGTGTAAGCAAATTTCTCAAGCACACACTTCAACTCTCTGCCTGCTTGTGTTGATGTCCACTCCCTCAGTTTGGCAACAGTCCAGTCAGTCCATAAACGCTACTTCTGTGGCTCGAGGGGTAGTATTGCCTCCACTAAAAAAAGCTGTCACTATCAGTCCAAAAATTTCAGGACTGAAAACAACCTACAGTATATAGTAAGACAAAAATTGACAAAGGAAAAGTCAAAGTGGTCTAGCTTTATATGATATGAGATTACTATTTTTGCCTCATAACACATGCCTTTTTAGTGTTAGGAGAAGACAGGGAGTTTTGAAAGGTAAATTGAGGCGTCATGCCTGAAGATTGCAAATCTTACACGATGTAGGTTCATGCTTTTATGACATGGTCATTGCGGAACAATGTTGGTTTGGAACAGGTATCATCTGCTGCCAACAGGTAAAGAGTAACACTTGCAATAGTTTACCATGATATGGTGGTCTGAATTGTCATTTAGACTGAACACGAACTTGAAACTGCCTGTTTTAAAAATTAAAAAACTTCATATCTGTACAAAACTCCACATATTTACCAGGTACAAAGTTAACAAATTTTAAAAATAACTGAGATTGAGGTCACATTCTCTCAGATATTTCATCTTTTTTGTGAACAAATCTTCCCCCCTTATTTTTTTAACTTTGGATTCCACACAAAGCCTTTATCTGACCTTAAAGCATCATAAAATGTAGACAGGGAAGCAGGACATGGCTGGAACTACTCATTGTTCAGCATGGGAATTACTGCACACTGACAGGAGCCCTGCTCTTTTTCTTTCTCCTAATCACAAATTGAATTCCCATCAAAAACACAGAAATATTTGTTGTTTACAGGAAAAAACAGCCTCACAGGAAAATTCACTAGATGAACATCTGCTTTCTCTATACCCAAGTTACGTATGCTTCCTCTATACCCAAGTTATGTATGCTTCCTTGAAGATGCATATCAGTTTTTCTGATTTCTGAAATCAGGCTGTTGTGCATGCTAGCTGTTTTTCATGCACTCTTTTTCAATTATGTTCAGTTCTCTCCTAGTTTTGTCATTTGTACAGCCCAGCTTTGAAAGCAAAAAACCCTATAGCCAGCACAGGAAGTGAGATTAAAGAGAAGCCTGTTCTGGTGACAAAAACATACAGGCTGGAGGAAGAGGACATCATCTGTGGAGCAGCCTTACCCTTCTACGCAGCCTGTCCCTCTCCTCGCGGACAGTGTTCATGGTGGCCTTGGTCCTGTTGAGCTCCTCCTCTTTGCTGCACAACATGGCTGTGAGGCTCTCATTCTCTTCCCGCAGGCCAGCCAGCTCCTTCTCCCACCGAGACCTCTCCTCAGACAGGTTTGGATAAAGGTCACGTCCCAGCACTCCCTCAATCTCCTCCACAGTCTGCAAAAAACACAGTCATCAACAAACAGAAAGGGGCAAAGACAACTGAGCAGGATTAATGGGTAGATGGGACAGAACTGTGTGCTAACAGGCAACTCTACACACATATATATACACTCCCAGCCTCTCAACACCATTAGTTTGCTTCTTTTGTTTGCTAAGTAATATCAAACAAAATTATTACTTATTTTCTTTGACAGTTTGACCATTTCATACTGACAAACACCAAAGCAGACAAATGCATGCAAATAAAACACGTCACCTGTGAATGACAGCAACCCTGGTAGTTTAATCTCAGAATACTTTAGAACAAATTAATAACTCTTTGTCATGGGTGAGCACTGTACTTACTGTTTCCCTGCTGAGTAATAGGCAGAAATGGGCAGTCAGTGAACGTGCATGGCATGGGGCCTTGTCTGTTGCTAGACTAATGCCACAAAAGGGCAATAAAAAAACTGGGAGAGGATTAAAAGAGGGTTCTTCTTTCCCATGTCCCTGAGTATGTTCTTTCCTTGAGTTGACAGCAAAATAAAAGAAAATACTCTGGCCTTGACTAGGATTACAGGCTTTCTAGTACCTAAAAAAACCTGGGTTTCTCTGGAACACAATGGCATCCAGCACTTCCCATCCCACCTCTGTGCTCAGAGCTGTGTACACACTGCTCAGTTCAACGGACATTCAGGAACTTACAGTGGGGAAAACTGAACTACAAGCACCCAGAACCAGCAAGGGAATACTGCCATGCCTGAACTGACTGTCAGGATGGCTACTAACATGCTGAAACACAGCATAACAGCCTGTTGGGGAGCCACATGCAGTTTGGAATCTACTACCCACTGTAGGCTGTGCCTGAGTTCCATGTCTAATTATGGAAGATATCTGCAACAAGCAAAACCACTCCAAATGCTGTCCATAAGCTTCTTAATCTCCCTGAAAGCAGTGTGTATTGAAATGATGGGAAGAGATGTGGAAATTAAAGAATATATGACATCACTGTCAATGCAGACAGTTTCATTTAATTGGCTAATCCAAAAACCAGTTATAGCTAAAGCCTATAGTTTTACATCTAATATGGAAGATAACTGATATACCAAGGTTAACAATAATCTATTTAGTTATTTTATTCAAAAGAACATTTATATCCTGATGTGTCCCTTCCAATTCAGCATATTCTAGGAATCTATGATTCTATATACTACTGAATATTTACGGCTTTGTTTACTCCTTTAAATTGTGAGGGACCAAAAAAACCAACTAGACTACAGACAAAAATAATAAGCCTAGATGGAGACACTTCTTTTTTTCTCCAAGAAATCTTACCAGTGTTTTCAGCATTGTCTGACTTTGAGGTATCAATGAGATTTTATTATTTGTTCAGTTTATCCTTCTGAATTGTATTTCATGTCTCTCTTACATAAAACTGCAATACATTTTAGAGCCACAATTATGAAACTCTATTGACAGAGTATCAGAGTATCTACACTGTAATTCTGCTTACAGATTTGGCAGGAAACTGAAGTTACTTTTCTGAAAAAGCAGAGGCTTGCAACATCTCTGTGAGGTGGAAGAAGCTGCAGGTATCCAATGTTATTAGCTTCACTTGGACCCACAGGTCTCAAATTATGACCAGGTAAATGATTTCAACACAGCATGAGGGTGAGTTCAAGATCTGAATAAGCACAGGGTGGTCAATCTCACAATATAAAGAGAAGCTCTGTAATGGCAGGAGCATCCTCTTTTGATGATGCCATTTTTATTTTAAACCTCTTTGTGGCTGATTTCTCCTCTCCCTTCTTCCCCCACACCACCCCCAGCTGTTTTCTCATCCCTCTAATTCAAAGTTCTCCTGTTGTCCCCTTCCTCCCCATTCCCCATGCTCTAGTGTTGCTATTTTCCCAAGCCCTCCCCTTCCTAAACCACTGCTTCTCAGAGCACTACCATTAGAGCAATTCTCTCGTGTCCAATATGCTACCAACCATCCTCCATGGAAAACAGAACATAAACACTGTACACAGATATAGCTATGTAAAATAATGCTGATTAGTTTTCTTCAAAGCAGCATTACAGAGCAGTTTTACCTGGTGTGTTGCTGCACAGCAGATAATTCAGGTATAATTTCACAGAGTATGGGATTGAATTACAATGTCATGTTCTAAGCACAGGGCAGCAAGATGTCATATGATGGTAATTCCAGTCTTGTCGCTGACGCTGCCATCAGTGCTCTCTACCTTATTTTCTTTACAAGAAGTGTTGTGTTACAGATGAGATATCAGATTAAATCAGCAAGTATCACATTTAAAAGATAGTAAAGCAGGACTTCTTCCCATGATGTAACTCAATGGCAGAATTTATTTCTAACAGAATTTATGGAGGTCAAAAATTTAGACAGGTCCAAAAGCACACTAGACAGAAACAGAGAAGAAAATTTCACCCACTACAATTCAACACAAAGACATAATCTTTTATTCAAGTTTCTACAGACCCACTTTGCTGGAAGCATCTCTGAAGGAAGGAAAAGAACATACTATGCATGTAATTTTTGATGCTGTCTTTCCATTAGCATCTGCCACTCGGTAGATGGACTTTTGTTTCAACCCAGTACAGCTGTTCTCATATTCTAAATGTTCCATGCTTGGAAATCCTTACAGCTTTTTTAATCAGAAAAATTTCAGTGGTTAGGTATCTGTTACTGATGTGATCTCCAAAACAAACAAGGCATTAATCGGACTATTCTGTGGAAATTTTCTTAGATCCTTTTCTTAAAGTATGCTTTTAGTTCAGTTAATAAGACAATCTGATAAATTTGATTTCAAGGTCTTTTCAGTTTCTGTGGGGCAGAAGCAATTGAGACAGCTAGGGTGACATAATTTGCATAAAATAAGCAAAAAGTAATTCAGCAGCAACTGCAATAAAAGGAACCCAGTGAAATTTAACCACCAAAGCTGAAGGATTCAAAACATTTAAATGCATTAGTCTGTTGGTGAAGAAAAAAGCCAATAGCCAAAGCAAAAGGTGGTCAGAAAACTTCAGGTTCCATTCACAATTCCACCCACTTTAAAATTCTCCCCATTTTCTTCTCTGAGGAAACATGAAAGCAGAAATGACCGGCAGTCAGGGGTGTAATGGTGGAGAGGGGCTCTAAGTATGGGTTTCCCTTTGTTAAAGGTATCTCACTTCAGACACCTTTGTGGGCCTCACACAGGCTGATCTCTACCTATTTTCCAGAATCCACAGCCTCTCTTTTGGTGAATAGTGACCTCTGAAAATAGCTAACCCTCAAACTCTAAAAAGTACTTGGCAACATTCAAAGTACTGATCCTAATCCTCTGAGATACTCAAATAAACTGCTTTAATACTGATCCCAAGAGACCAGAAGTCAAACATACACACATTCTTCAAATTATTACTTAACATTAATTGCTTTATATTTTGTTATATTCCTCAGGCACCAGCAGGGAGAGAAAGAACTTCTCCCATTATTACGACAAAAAGCCATCCAGAATGGTCAGAGACCTCCTCACTGCAAGATCAACCTGTCAGTACAATTTTTCTTGTAAAAATGAGTCATTGACACCTTTCCACCTGAAACAAAAAGCTTGTTCATGTCTTCTCCTGTATACAGGAAGATTCTCTGTGGCTCTCTTGCTTTCAGGTTCTGAACTGCAGTGCCTTTTGTTACATGTGACAGCAAACATCCATCCCCTTGTTCGGTTACACTCACAACATACAGATATCACTTGAGTTATTTGTTCCTGAGGCTGATTTATCTCATTTGAACTAAAGCACAACCAATGCTTAGTGTTAAATTAGCTTTTGCTATGCTGTGGGAAATGGTGTTCCTCAATTTAGTGTTCCCACTGAAACAACTCCAAACCATGCCTTATTCATTCACTTTCCAGTCTTTAGTCTTCAGGAGGGATATAAAGGGAAATCACAGGCTCAAAATGCAAAGATTCAGGATTGAGATAAAAACCATTTTCTGGAAACAGCAATGAGGTAAGAGAATAAACAGTAACAGCAAAAATACTAATAAGGGAGTGTACAAGAAATGGGCAGTTTGCACATGAGCTCTCACCCTCAAGACTACATGACCAGGGACCCCTTCCCCGCCTCCTGGAAAATGAGGGATATAGCACAACATGGCCATGTCCCCTCCTAGCTACTGTAGCCCAGTCCTAGCTGGAATCAGGACAGCTTTATATTTTAAGGCAGCCAATCACAACTTAGCCAACCACAAACATACACAGTGTGTTTTCAGTCACTGGTCAATGATTACCTGTAGGACCTTGGGCAGGTGAAAGCTTGTTTGCTGGATAAGCAAAATTACTTAAGAAAGTAAATTAACTATTGAGTATCCCCATTTCTCTTATCTTTGAAATGAGCACAGGACAAACACATTTCTGATTTGAGATCCAAAGCAGCTCCTCCTGGACCTTGGGAGGTGTAGAACAGGTCTGTTACTACTTAAAAACACACACTGTGAACTCCAGTTGACTCCTGTGAAGTACTTTTAACACCTTTGGAAGCAAAGCGTGATTATGATTATTACAGAAGTCATCAGGTGTCTCAGGCAGCGAACACACTGCATTCTAGAGCCTAATGTTACCATTACCTTAATAGCTAAATCACAATGTTCGCTGGCAGTAGTGAGTTGTTCAATGTGCCTGTCCACTTCTGCCACCGATAAACTGCAGCTGCTTTTCTTTCTCCCACAGACAACATTTTCCAGACCTGTCAGCACTCTCTGCAGTTCTGAATTCAAGTCACTACAGTTATCTAAAAGAAAGCAAGACAAAACAAAACAAACACCACAACAATTAGTGACTCAGTGAAAAAACAAACTCTTAACCAGGAAGTGTCTGCTGCAGAACAGCCAGGACTGATACTGCTCAGAGAATGTCCTTGCACTCTGCCACCTTTTCCTCGACAACTGATAGGCTTAAATACCATAATCACATCAACTGAAATAATGAGCTACCTCTCATCTGACAAACAACACCCCACGGCTTATCCGAAGTGTTCATTCTTTCTTCAAAACTCCCTCTTTTCTGAAGAACATTTCAAGATATTACATGCTTACATTCTGTGACATTTTTTAAATGTTATTCTTTTGGCCATTCAAAGTCTATTATCCTGATTTTATTGAAGTCATACGTTCGACTCTGTAAATACAAGATTCTTCTGTCTGGTACATTCAGGGATGTTATGACTTGATGTTTTTCAGAGGAATTTTTGTGGTTGTACTTAGATATTGCCCGATTTTAAAAAGTCGTGGTGTTTACAGAAATGATCCCTACCAATCATCTTAGAGCCTGTGTTTTATTTTAACAGCTACTCCTTCAAATAAAATGGGTGAATATTCAGGGATCATAACACCACAGCTTATGTTTCATACCACAACCATATTACCAGCTTATACAACAATGCTATTTTAATTGTAAAGTATCACAGATAATGACTTCCTTCCCTGTCTTCAGGCAAACCTCTTCTAGTGTCCACTGCCATAGCATCCTCCACTTATGTGAAAACAAGTGGGTCTCTGTACTTTGCTGGCTCACTCCACAAATTATTTTTGTTTCTCTTAGGTTCATCTCTGGTGATGAACAGAGATGGCAGTAGTGAGTGGCAGATCCCAAGCCAGACCTGTGGCAGAATTCACCCTTGTGCTGTCTCCTGGCTGTGCCAGTCAGTATGTCTGGCTGGCTAGGTCAGAGTCTGCAGTAGCTACCCACGGCAGAGCACACAAGGGGTGCACTATGAGGTGGCTGTGCACCCGCAGCCTCTCTATCCCACTAAAAACAGTGGCAGGCATTCTTGGTGGAGGCTGTGATTCCTGTAGTGCTCCTGCAAGCGATTCACCATGGTTAGAACTTCATAGTAGTCTCAGAGCTGTGGATCTTGCAGGGCACTAAAGCAGTGTGGCATTGAACTGAGTTGGAATTTTAACAGACATGAGTCACCAGATTACTGCAGACTGCCTTGAAACCTCCTTGTGCAAGGGAAGACTGAGAGGTGCTGGAAGGAGTATGAGGAACAGAAAGTAAAAAACTGCAAACTCATTGTCATTAACCTAACTCCACAGCCTAATAGGTATAAACACAAACCTACTGCTGACCAAAAAGAAGAGTTTAGAATGATGTTATAGCATCACATGAAAAATTTGAATGGGCAACATATAAAAGTTTTTTCTGGGAAGTCATTTCACTAATTCCTAATTAGCAGACAGCCATGTGTTACAGTAATACCTAAAAAGCCCGTCATAATAATACCATCACTCACTCACAAGCAGGATATAGCAAGCAGGATGCTTACTTGTAAAAATCATGTGTTTTGTTTGCTTGAATTTGCTTTTTTCCATAATATCTTCTGTAATAAACATCTTGTACATTTAAACAACCATCACAAGACCTTGTTTGCCGGGATTTGTTCTGATGGTGATACTTCTCCCATAAAAGAAATAGTTTACAGTGTGAGAACCCCATTTCTGACAGAAAACCAGCGTAGCCCAATCACAAGCTCTGCAAGACATACTGGAGAGAATTCACAGTTCCACCTGTAGGTCTTTTATTGCCTGTAGCAACAGAGCAGCAGATCCACAAACATCAGAGGTATTACTGGTTTTACTAAGTCACCGATTAGGGGCAGTCACTCTATCAGGGCAGTAAGCAAGTTATGCACATGGGTTATTACAGCACAATTTTTTATCCTCATATAGGTATACCTAGAAGCATTTAAAATCGTACATATTCCTGTATTTATATGTGTGTGCGCAATTTATTTTCACAGGAATATGGAAACAACATCCAAAAAGGACAGAGTCTATAGATAGAAGGAAAATATGGAAGAAATGCTGGAATCCCTAGAGATAATGTTCTTACTTTGTCCATTGTTATTTGCGAGCCTGCCCTTCAGGGAAAGGGAGCACCCAAGATTTGCAGATGCTTGTGGTCAAAGGAATGATGAAAGTCAGAGGGTGCACAAAAGCTCACAAACACACACTTAGCATGGAAACTGGGTCAGGTTAGGCCCTGATCTACTATACAAGGACATGGCAGTGGTTTTTGGATGAAATGGGAAAGGGAAGAGAGGAAAGAGAAGAGAGAAGAAGAGAGAAGAAGAGAGAAGAAGAGAGAAGAAGAGAGAAGAAGAGAGAAGAAGAGAGAAGAAGAGAGAAGAAGAGAGAAGAAGAGAGAAGAAGAGAGAAGAAGAGAGAAGAAGAGAGAAGAAGAGAGAAGAAGAGAGAAGATCACCAGTCCTGGCTCTGGCATGATTCACCTGTTCAGGGTGCTGGGCTGCACATGCAAAGCAAGCACCCTGGGCTTTGCGGACCTGTTTATAGATAAGTTTTCCCCGCTCTGGAGGTAAGTTTCTCCCTTTCTATTCAAATTAGTTATCAAGGGCAATCCGTTTTTTCAGACCTTTCTAGAAATGGCCGGGAGGTCTTCTGGGGTCTTAGGTGAGCTGGATTCCCCTCTACAACACATGCCTCCTTCTCAGCTTCATCCCTGTGGCTTTGTGCTCTTGTGCTGGAGCTGAACAAGGACACTTGTCTCTGAAGAGTGCTGCCTCTACCTCCACACAGCTCTCTTCTCCGGCTACATCCTATTCCTTCTCAGAGTGTGTTATTACTAAGAATCCTTGGCTGGCTCCAGAGCTGTCTGTTGGATTTTGAGACAGACACATCATCCCCCTTAGCTTCTAGGTGTCTACATTGTATGCCATTCTACTGCCATGTTTTTCATTGTTAGAACAAACTTACAAAACTTCCTGTTTATATCCACAAACCCTGGTCCAGCTTCACTTCATGAAGACAAAATAAACCCTGAAAAGCGAATTAGATTTTTTTTTTCTTGGTAAAAAGAAAATTAAGGATGAAAAAACCTTCATATTAGTATCTGTTCAAATAGGAACCTAACAGTAAGCACTAGCTTTTGAAAGTAAAACATTAACTTTTTTTATAACTGTTAAAAAAACTCTAGTAAATGTCTTGAATTCTTAGGTCAGACACTTCACAGTCACATTATTATTAATAATGTTGTATCAATGTTTTGATCGTAGAAATCGTAGACATGAAAATACAAATGTGCTGTTACAGGTCTTGCACGCATAAACTATATAGTATAGAAAACAGGAACAGAATACTGATGAGAATTCTGAAAGTCTGTCATAGCGAGGATTACACCAGAATTCTGCTAGAAGGTCTACTTCTGGGGAAATGGAGGCTCAGGGGGGACCATACTGCTCTCTACAACTGAGAAGAGGCTGCAGTCAGGTGAGGGTCTGACTCTTTTCCCAGGTAACAAGTGACCAGACAAGAGCAAACAGCCTCAAGCTGCACCAGGGGAGGATTAGATTGGATATCAGGAAAAACATGTTCATGGACAGAGTTGTGAAGCGTCTAGGAACAGAGTGCCTAGGGGGTGCATGGAGTCACCACGCCTGAAAGTGTTCAACAACTATGTGGGTATGGCAGTGGAGGACAATAACTAAATTTAATGGTGAACATGGTGGCAGCGCTGAGTTGCAGGTTGGACTCAATGATGTCACAGATTTTTTCCAAACTTAATGACTCTACAATTCCACAGTCAAGGCACAAAGATTACTTCACATCTAAGTTCACAGTCTGCAGAAGCTCAGCATCAATTGTGATTAACACATCCTACATTAATTCATTTCCTCACCAAATGCTTGGATTTGCATTTCAAAAGCTATGATACCTTTCTGCTGTGGGAAGTCATCACTTCTGCTAAGAACACAACTTACCCACATCTGCAGTGACCATGGTGGACTGGTTCTCTGGCACTGAGACAGAATTCTGGTCCATGCTGCGTGAGTCTTCATTAACCTCTTGCTGGCTTTGGCTCAGCTCCGACCTCAGCTCCGAGTACTCATCCTCCTCCCTGGCAGAGAGAGCAAAGGCAGAAATTAAATTCTCAGAGGAAAAGTGCATCTTTGTGACACTCATTTCAGACCCGTAAGCTGAGCCACAGGATCCAATTCACACAAGTGTTTTGTCCAGTCAGTAGAGATTACTTTAAACTCTTCACTGCAAAGCCACTGTGCCATGTCCGTAACACCCACTTGCAGCAGTTGGTGCCTGGCTTCCATTTCTTTATTCCCAACTTCATTATTTCTCCTGGCCACTGGAGAAAAAAGCAGTGGGTGGAGCTGAGTGCTACCAAGGTTGTGTGCAAGTACATAGACTGCTCTGAAGTAACTTCCCAGCTGATAATTTACACAAATCAGCACAAGTGGCTTTGATCCCAAAGTGGATTAGAAGTAACTGGTTTTGGTCTCTTTCTTAGTTCAAGGATGTCACCACTTCGTGTGCAAAGTAGTCATGCACATGCAAGTACCCGCATATGTGAATCAAAATGCTCTTGGAGACAGGTTGTTTTTTTATTTTCTCTTCCCAAAAGAGAGAGGAACAGATAAGTGAGCACTGCACTGAACTGCTGGAGTTAGCGGAAAAGAAAAAGCCTCAATTACCTAGGCTTCAGTTTATTTGTCAGGCTGGTTCAACTAAAATAATTGAGGACACAGAATACTTTAGCTAAAGCTAATGAGCTTAAAAAATTAGGGCTTTTCTCTCCCGTCTCCACACAGAGTTCAAAGCAGTGGGAAAGAAGATAAGTAAATGAATAATAGCTTTGCTTGAGAACATTTGTAAACATTTTTTCTTTTGATCCATTTGCTGATTTGACTCAGATTTACTTTTTTTTCTTTCATAGCAACTGTTTTTACATTAAAGTATCCATTTTAAACACTGGAAAAACACCAGTTTATCCAGGTGCAGGGCCCCCTCTGATAGAAAACAAACAGCCATCATTTTGCTGCACATTAAATCACATGCAGAGATTAATTTTGCTGCAGATTCAGCAGAAAAGTGTGAGAATGGAACCATCTGGCTTTGGAAATGAGAAACAGCAAAGACCTATCTGGGGATCTGCATGTGGGAGGGGTATCTATAATGTTAGGTCTGTTGTGTGTGTGCTACGTGGTGATGAGCGTTTCTTGCAGGATTCAGCCTGGAGGTGTGTCTCGATTTGTCACGCAAAACAGCAGACAAGATGGCCCATACATGCAGGCAAAAATGACAGAAGTAGTCTGCTCTCAGAGATGCAGAGGTGAGAACTTATGTACCTCAATGAAACCCAAAAAAGGACTTCCAGCTTGCTTGCCAAGCAGGATTTCCCAAGGTAGTGAGATGTAATTTCGACCAGGCTCTTCTAGCCCTTACATTTGCTTCACTGCAAAGAAAGCGCGACTTTAATAGAAGCACTTAATGTTTACTAAACAAAATGCGGGTCAGCTGGTAAACACTGAGATTTACATCAAAAAAAGGTCCTGGAAGCATCAATCAATACTTAAAGAGAGTGATAGAACCTAGTAATGAATAGCAGGAGTTACAACAGTGTAATGAAGACACATAAGCGTCAGTGAATGTTCCATGAACCAGCCTGTTATTAGCCACAAAAAAAGCCACTAGTAATTAGCTTTAGACAAAACAATTACCAAGCACTCAAACAGTTGTAATTTTTCATCTGAAGGCAATTTTTTTTTCATTTATGAAACAATTAGCCTTACATTTTTAAAACCTGAATTACCTCTACAAATGTATAAAAAGCTCTACTGGCCCTAAAGCAACAGCACACATAATAATTTCTCACCACTCTTTTTTGGGGTCTTCTTGCACATATTTTTCTGTTTAAAATACAACACAGCCTCATCTAGCCAGCACTAGTTCTGGGTTTTTCAGTTTAAGCGCCCCTCAGTATCTTTGGACAGTGAAAAGTACGTAATGCAGTAGGATTCTCACCCTTCTGATGATTCAAGCCAGAAAACAGTTTCTAAATGAACTAATGCTTTTAAAACTGACCAGAAAGATCAGAAATCCATTTCTGATAATGTGGCAGCTAGGCCAATCAGTGCTCCACCACCAGAGAACAGACTGGAAACAGACTGAGGGCAAGAATTCAAGGGGGAATTCCAGGGCACTGATACATCACAAATGTACATTCTGCCATTAAAACTGATGCTGGCAGTAACAAAAGATGCTGTTTGAGACTTTCCTTTCTCCAAAACAGAGCAAAGAGTCCTCCAGTGACACTGGAAATGCAAGGTGCTGGACAGCTGACAATGACCAGCCACACCACCCAGAAGGTGGAGGCATTACAACTTCCTTATTGCTGCCATAAGCGACAGCTTGGTTGTAAAAAGCAGGCATTTGTTCTGTTATGGGCCCTGATGGTTCCACTTGCTGGAATGTCATGGTAAGCTGGGGGCAATTAAGACCAGATCAAGCCATTCTAAACAGAGGATGAGAGGATTGGAGAAAAAAGCCTGTGGTTTTCAATTACTTCTGCATCAGTTGCTTTCTTCTCCACCAGGTGCAACCAAGAACCAGAGTGCTGCACAGACACTCAGAAAATTTTGTTAAAACAGTGAGCAAAATTGCATGTTTTTCAGCATCCTTTTGTTATGAATAAAAAGTTATCTATTTTTGTTTAAGGTTGTAGAGTTAAAACCGGTTGGACCAGTTGCTATTATGTTAGCTTCGTTGTTAAGAGTTCTTCTTCAATTGCCTGTTTAATGGTTGGTGATTAGCCATTGTCCCCCTGGTGCTTACCAGGGAGCGACACTGGGACCCTGCAGCAGCAGGGCATGGGCGTGGCCTCAGACCTCGTATGCAGATGAGAAATGCATTGCACCAAATCTTACAGTTTTCCAGGAAAACCCCTAAAAACAACGAGCCAACATAGAATTAGGGGACCTAGGTGATGTCTAAGGATGGGCGCGTGCCTGATCCAGTGCCTGCTTGGATCCTTTTTGCTTCTCACCCTCACCTAAAGATGTTCACTAAGGAGGGCACCCGGAGTGTTGGACTGAAAAGCAGGAATCTGCGAATCTCCCGTGAGGACGCAGTCCCCAGCTCTGCCTGCAGACCAGCGGACAGAGCTGCATCACCCTCCTCCTCCGTGCCACTCCTGGGAGCAGCGGCGGCGTGGGCGCGACCTGTCAATTTCTTCCCACCTGAGCTGAATCTCTTTAATAAAGGCATTAAAAAGGAGAAAGATCTCCTGCCCATTTATTTCACTTTCACACCACAGAACACTGGCAAGGTGCAAGTTTTCTTCATGGCTGCAAACAGTCCATAGCTCTGTACTACAGGTGCCAGCAGTTTTTCAACAATCATTTAACTTAAAAAACCTATTTTTAAAACCCTCTAAGACCCTCAGGTAGAAAATACTACAGGTATATGTGCACAAAGATGGACTAGTCCCCCTGAACTAGTTCACTGTGAACAAACAGTGACACCCTCGAGACAGCACAGAAATTAATCATTGAGGGCAGGTGGAGGTGGGCACTGTGCACTGAAGCAAACATTATTACATCCACATTGCCTTTTGCAATGAATCCAGTATGTGCTAGGTTCCACCTAGTGCATATTTAGAAGCCAGAATTAGACTTCCAGGTCACTGTGTAAATGTGACTGTAAGTGCTGTGTTATTTCTTGTGATGCTGTAGTCTCTTTGCTACCCTTCTTCTCCATTAACTTCCAACTTTCTAAATGCATCTCAGAATAAAAGTTATAAGTCTGAACAAATTGTTTTACAGTAATGGGTTATAAGCTTCTTGACAACTGTTTCAAGTAATTCTTAGCAGGCACCAACATTGAACAGAGTATATTTCTGTCTAGTATTGTTATAGTTGCTTGCTATTTTTTAGACTTGCAGATGTACCCAAACAGCCACGGGTTTAGAACTAAAAGCAATTAGACATATCTCTTTTCCTTTCCTTGAACCTCAGTTTGACATCTAAGAAAAACTGTCAATCACATGCTGAAGTTACAGCTGATTTTGACAGCCAAAGAAATTATTAAGAAAAAAGAGACAAGTTTGAATGAATCGGAGGCTATACTAAAAACTTCTGAGGTCAGAAATTTTCACCTTAAATGTAGACATTATTACATTTTAGTACTCTACTGTGTAATTCCTAAATCCTTTTTGTCCTTCAGAGTTACTGGGTGCGTCCTTTATGTCCAAGAATTTACAATATGACTCTTAAGCGGGAAGATCCATTCAACAGTTTTCCCCATCTTCTAGACTGTACACTTTGAGATAAAATTGCATGCACCTTGTCAAAGGACAGAGATCTTTGGCAACAGAGGGTCATCTACTTGCATGTGAGTATTTGAGCGCTATAACTCATCCCTCTCTTTGGAGGGGGAATTCCAAACCAGCTAGGCTGTCTGGAGCATCAGCAGTATGGAGATGAGACAATTGCAGATGAATGCTGGCTTGCTCCCCCAAGCATGAACTCATTTTCCTCAAGGAATGCTGGAAGAATGCAGAGCAAGAGCTGCAGCTAAAGTCGTGAGGCCACACACATGGACCCAATAAATGGCTGGCAAACCTAGAAAAATCCTGTAAACTTCTAAAAATATTCCTGTAGGATTACTGCTACTGGGATCAGCATATCACACACACCTGGGAAGAGACACATGCATTGACATGTGACTTAAGGACTCTTCTTTCCCAGGAAAACTGTGGTTGCCCCTTCCTGAAAGCATCCAAGGCCAAGCTAGATAGAGCCCTGAGACACCTGGTCTTGTGGAAGGTGTCCCTGCCCATAGCAGGGGTTGGAACTAGATGGTCTTACAAGTCCCTTCCTACCCAAACCACTACATGATTCTAGAGCTGGCATTACTAAACCGCATGAGCAAAAGCCATTACACTTCTAAACTCTGACACTGCAAAAGCAAAAAAATCCCAACACACACCAAAAAAGAGACAAAAATTCTCAGAATGGAGAACATTAACCAGCTTATACAACCAGCCAACACTCCTCCTCAAACTGTTGCAACACCTTATTCAGATTTAAGCACGGTGTCTCCTTACTTTTTGTCCCACATTCTGAGGGCACTGCTCGCATTCAAATAAATATAATACACTTTAAAGAGGATAGTCAAATACCCTCCATGAAGCACTGGTTTCTTCTAATTATTACCAAAATATTTTTGTGTTTAGGAACTATAAAGAATGTCACAGCATAGAGGTACATGAAGCTACACTTTAGTTTATTTTTATCATCTAAAATCAATAAGTGAAAAAGGTGCACACAGTCACTGTGTCAGCATTGGGGAAACATTAATCTGTTATGAAATTAATGTAAACTCTGCTTCCAGAAAGACAGCCCAAATTTTGTGGCAGCACAAGTAAAGCTTCCGCTCAATACTACCTGCAGGTTTCAAAGAGACAAATCAAAATTAAAATCCTCCTGTTTTAGAGGAAAGTGTAACTGCTGAGGCCTCAGCAGGGCTGCGGTCCCTGAACATCTTTACTCAGGACTGATCTGCTCCAGCTCCCAGACTCAACAGTCCCCAGAGCCAAGGGTGGAGCGCTGTGAGTCACACCTGTTCCAGCATGGACAGCAACTGCACCACCCTTGCTCTGTGGGATGCACAGACAGCTTCTCAAGACTGACATGTGGATCCCAGAGTGGATTTACAGAAAGCCACAGTAGGAGGTATCAGTTTTCCTTCTTTCAGCTGGCTTTACAAACCCTGTGGAATCCATTCAGTTTCCGTTTTCACAAGGAATATAACTCCTCTGTTCCCCAGACACCAAATTATTGGCCTGCCAAAGAAAATAAGTTATTTCCACCATTAAAGGAAACAAAAAGAGCCACTAACTTAACAATTTTTGTTCTTACTAATAAAACCAAAACAAATAAAACCAGATGAGGCATTCCAGCTGTCTGAGCAAAACAAGCTCTCATATGATTGAATTAAACTGGAGTGGCATGACAATGGTGTGGCACCTGTTGCAGCAGTATTGTTCTGATGCCTTTAAAGGCCAGAACTGCCTAAAAGGGACAGAAAAATTGCATTTTTCATGAAAAGTGTTAGGGATATGGTAGAAATTCGTGCCTATGAAATATAAATAGATGTATCAAACATGCTATTAAAGGGGGGACCAGGGTTTAATCCTAGGATGACGACACCTCGGCTGGCTGACAAGGGTGGAACTCAGCATTAACATACAAAGGAAACTCGGCTGCACAGGAGATGGTCGCTCACGGTGGCATGTACCCGGGGACGCCCAGTGATGATGGCCCGTGAAGATACACACCTGAGATAACCAGGGCCATCAACACCTTCCACCTGAATACAGGATTCCGGGAATCAGGGAGGAACATTTGTCTCTTCCTGGACGAGGTTTTGTGCAGCTTTGAGTGAAGAAAGAAACCAACATGGATATGATGAACTTTGAAAGGAGACAAAGGGACTCAGCCACGGGCAAGAAAAAGAGTGTAAGAACTGTCCCTGCGGAGCAGCAAGTGTGGACGAAGGGGGATTCGGTGCGACAGAGGCCGGATCTGCGTTCAGCCAACTGTATCCCGGGGTCTGCAATGTCATTTTTATTGGTGGCTGTCGGGACTGTAATACAGTCGCAAATAAATTTTTATTTTTTATTTTTATTACGATTGGGTCAATTTTGATTTTTACTTATAACAAAAAGCAACATGTACATCCCATTAGGCTTGGTTACACCTCATGTTCCTGTGCATGTCACAGCTGACCCATTATGGACATGGTTAAACATTCAGAGGTAACCATCTGATTCCAGTAGTTTGCAACTGTACACTGCTTAGCATTTACTTTGCCACAAGAATTCCAAACCATTTTTATGAATTCTATGTAATAATTCTTCTTAAATGTCATAGAGTTTTTCTGTCACTTAAGAAGAAAAAAAATCAGTGCAGCTCTCATGCTTTCTTATATTTTGTTTTTCAATAGTCTTTGAAAGACAAATGGAAAGTTTGTCTGCAGAAGTATCATAAAGAAAAATATAAATGAAGAATAAAATATAAATGAAGAAGGGACTCATCGGGATTTTTTTCCAGAGAACTACTGCCAGCAGAAAATATCTGAAAAATCTCACCATGACCATTGCTAGTTATAATCATCTCATAGGCAACAGTACTTATGTTCTTAAATAACATGAACCTATGATTCTAGGACTGCTTTAGTGGGGTAAATATGTATGTGATGGTATTTCCTCTTATTTATGGTACGCCAAACATTCTTCTTTTTCCATTCTAATATTTTAATGAAAGATTAAGTGAGTAGTTGTAACAACATTGCCTTGTGCTAGCAGAAGTATTTACAATGAAGAAATGAAGCGATTACCAAAAAATAAAGTGCAACTAATAGGTAAAGGAAAACTGAAAATTGGCTACATAGCCAGAGCACCACATCAACATTACCCACAAATGCATCAAATCTAACTTGATGTTCTCTAGAAAATCCACAGATTCTGGCATATCGTTGCATCCTCACTAGATAAACTTTAGGAAACTCCTTCTGCACTCTAGTCCAACTTTTCTACATTAAAATGATATGTAAAAACAAATGAGGGAAAATGTTTCCATATAGTCAAATGTAAATTTTATTTTAACACAGTAACAACCTCGTGTAATACCCCAAGCTTTGCTGCTGCAGAACCAGGCAACAACATGATTTGAACCATTGTGTTTTGTCAAAAAAGCCAGCACAAGAAGAGGCAAAACCTACTGATATCTATTTAAACCATATCTTTCCCACAAATGGTTTTGCTTAGGTGATCTACAAGAGACCGTAAAATAAAGTTCAAAGCAGAGGTTCAAGTCGGGTGCCTTCACCTTCTTTCACACACTGTTGCTATCACTTATGTGACACACTGGCACATTACAAAAAGGAATATTTATATGTCACGGTGCATGTTTTGCAGTGCTTGTCAGGTTTTGCAAAGTGTGGCTTTGCCAGACAGAAGGTAGCACTTCCTGGGTGCTTGGGATGATACCCTGCAGAACACACAACTTAATTATGGGCAGCTATTCTGTACCCGTCATGACAAGCCTGAAAGTCGTCATCATTAGAGTATAACTCACACCATGTCTTGCACCAGTCTTGCCTTGGCCCAGAATTCCCAGGAAGCTGCAGTACCTTATGGTCGCTCCCTGCAGGCGATCAATTTTCTTGTTGAGCTCGGCAATGATGCTGTGCAGCTCTGTGATCCGCTCCTCGTAGCGCAGAGTTGTTCGCTCCTGCACATCCTCGTGCTCTCTCATCAGGTGGGACTGCTCACACTGCAGCAGAGAAGCAAGGAAACAAAAAGGGTGTTATGGACAACTGCAGGGAGATTGGGCACAGAGCAAGAGTGCACTGCACTACGGTTTTCCTACTCATCAAACCAACAGTGCCTTAGCAAGAGAAAAGGACAGACACAAAACACTGTCAGGTACATGCAGGTAGGTAGTTACAATATTTGAGGAACTGACAGACTATGCAGTGTACTCACTTGTTTTTTTCCTAAAGAGAAGTTGCCATTTCTGCTTGGAAAAAACCCCATTATTTGCAACTCAGAATAGCTATAAATATATAACCTTTGAATCTTAGGATCTCCCTGATGTGGTCTGAATTAGAACAAATCCTACAGCAGAAACCACATTATTACAAAGTAATCACACTTCTGAGGTTATAACTTCTTCTCTAGTGTACTTGTTTTTATTAATGTTTATAGGTAACAGCATATTTTAGTATGTTCATAATCTCCAATAAAATGCACACGATTCGAACAATTAAAGAGCTACATGACTGCTTGTTTTTAATACATACCACAAAATCCTCCTTTTTCCTTCCCACAGCATTTGAAATGTAGTCTCCCTGGCTTACTCTTTAGGCCAGCATATGCTCTATTTCAATTACAACACACCATTACAAACCAGTGCAATGACAGGCCAGCACTGCATGCTGATTGAAGCTTTGCTTTGATTTCTAACATTTTGCTTCTGACCCCGTTCAGTCAAGCCTCCTTGCAAACACACAATGCCGAGTACCATGCAGTCAAAAAAAGAAAAGTCACAAGCCACTTAATAGTACAAACCCCACACTCCTTAACTGAAGAGCTGCAATGTAAAATCCTAAATCGATAGTAATTTATCAATTGATAAATTACTATCAATTGGCCAAAATTGATAGTAATACTGGAGGGTTTTCCAAAACTGCTGAATCAAACCGGTTTTTTTTTTTTTCAAATCAAGTAAACACTCTATACAAGCTAACTCCCTAAACCCTTTGGACCACAAAAACAATGAAGTAGTACATGTGCAAAAATTTTCATAATTTGCTCCCATATTTTTTGGCCACTTACATTCACAGCTTGAGAATATAATCTACATAAAAAACTGCTTGAAAATTAAAATTTACAATAAGCTTCAATAACATTTTTATTTTTAAAGAAATTTATTCCACAGTTTTTAACTTCCATGAATATGCACACTTAAAAGTAGCACAGACATCACAGTATCCCTCTACAGACTACAACAAAATAGTTTCTACCTTCAGCTGTGGTAAAAATCACTTTCACCTACAATAAGAAAAACAGATAGTATCATCACACTGCAAAGGAGAGAAAAGGAAGGCATTTCAGGAGACTGATAATGTTCACTTGGCTTATGAAACTTAATGTTGGCAACTGACACGGCTGTACATGTACGTTATGATGACTCTTTACAGTAGGATCATTCTACAGCTTATTTCTCACATTTTCACATCTTAACATTGTATCTTTCTGAAGAACTACCACAGCTTTCAAAGTGCAGAAATAACACACAGAAAGTATTTCACAAAAGCTTTAAAGCAGATTTAGGGGCAATATAGAGTTGCTTCTTCAGCCTTTCTAAACCTGAATTTCCTCTGACACACATATATGTCCACAAATGCTACCTCAGCATTATCATGATCAATCTATTATATGCACTTGTGGGTTTTTTAGCTTTTAAATCAAAGGGATGTTTCAGATAGAGTGTATAATAATTGTTTCCAGACAATAAATAAAACCCTAATCACAACAATTTTTGTCTTTCTAAGCTATGCACTGAAAAGCAGAATTTGTTTATATTGACTGAAGATATATGGACTTTTGCTAATGGGTCTCAGCCACATTACAACTTGATTTCTGTTTTCTCCAGCCATTTCTCAGTCACCATTTTTCAGGATAATATCATTCGGTGACAGATGCACTTTGTGAACAACCAGAAGTCTGGCAATATACAATAATAGCTTCACATTTGATTTTTTAGAAGAGCTCTTGAATTATCTCAGGTAAAAGCAACTGGAAAAGGCTGAAAGGAAACCTCTGTAAAAGACAGGCCATGATGCTAAGGACTGGTTTGTCTTTGAGGCAGGGAACAGAAATTCATCTCCTAAATTCTGGTCAGTCGTCAAGAAAAAATGGCAAAAGCATCCAAGCAATGGAAACATGGTTCAGTATGAATCCCAAAATGCACCAGCAGAAAATTCTTCTGGCTATTCAGAATTTCTCTTTATTATGGAATAGTCATCTGAAAACTTAAAAAGGAAAATAAACAAATGCATGTTTTTCTACCCACTGCAAAAGTTTTTCTCTGGGGTATTGTGGCTGTTCACCACCCTCCTTAGTTTCTTTATGCTTTGAGTCTCAAAACAGCAATCTGCCACCAGATTCTTTCCAAGGCATACACATTCAGCTCTTAAAATTTATTTGCACGTCAGTCACACAATACAAGGTAAATATAAATACCTATACCCTTAATGAGAAACAATAAATACCTTATACCCTTTTTCTCATCTTTCTTCCAGCCTCATACTTAAGAGCTCCAGTCTCAAAACACTTAAGAGGTCTAATTCTCTGAGAAAGCAAACACAGGGATAACCCACAGAGAGGCTGCAAAAGATGAGCAATTAATTGTTGGAGTCAGGAGAGAAGTATCCAGCACAGTTCTCAATATAACTTGAGAACTTTTGGTTGTTATTTGGTACAGATTAAAAAGGTTATTTCATTTACAATAAAAATTAACAATGGTTAGAAGCACCATTGTCTGATCTCTTGATGCTGGGAAAAAACAGCAAGAAGCGTATGAAGGAGACGGATGACAAGAGACAACATTTTAATTCAAGCTTATTGTCTGAACAAGTAATTTTATTTCCTATTAATGTACAAGAATTCTTAGTGAAGAAACACTAGCAATGTGTTAAATGCTGTTAATGTTTATATTAAATTTTCAGTGTTCCAACAGAGCTTAAAAAAACCCCCCAAAAACAACGAAACAAACTACTAGCAGCAGGGCTCATTAAGAGATGCCCCAGTGCCCCGGGCCCTGCAGAGACAAACACTGGCTGTGGTGTTGTTCACCAAGAACACAAGTCATCACCTGAACAAGCCACACTGATAAACCTGTCTAACAGGATTACAGAAGCTAAAAATCTTTGCTCAACTAATACAGTGTTTTGAGACGAGTGGCAGATTTAAAAGTAGCAATCCATTAATCTAAATTTAAGTATAAAAACAAGTCTATAGCACTAAATCCTCAATCAGGAAAGTATGCTTGGTCAGAATTAATTGTTCTGTGGTATGTTCTGTGTACACTTAATGTGGAAAATGAATACAAGCACACAGAATTAATCCATGTCAGATAAGGACATCACGCAACAAAACAAGTAATTTCAATGTTCATTTGAACACCCTGCATTCCTATTTCAAGTTTCTCTGTTAAATGAGAAACTGAAGTCTTCCTGTGAAGTTCACATGTTCTTACATGTCTACAGAGAATGTTGTTTCTGTTCTTAGGTCTACAGAGTGTTGGTTTTATTCTTATACTGAAATTCTGCTGTTCCTCTCTATATTCTGAAGAATCAAGAGGATGGCAAAAAACTATTATTGCATAATGAGACTTACTGCCGTGACACAGGATCCGAACAATACAGCACATTCTTTGTCTAGAGATGTTATAAAAATCCAAAATAACAATGACTGAGCACAAAGAATGAGAGAACAGGACAACCTTGTGAAAGGAGATGAAATTATAAGAAAAATAAAGTAAGTGAATTATCTATTCTTGTTGTACTTGCTGAAACATTCAGCATGTTATTAAATCCCCTGCTCAATCACAGAACTGCAGAACTCAATGTCACAGGATATTGCCAAGAATGTAGATAGATTAGAAAGAAGATTATATAAATCCATGGAGGATAGGACTATAGAGGACTATAAAATGTGATGTGGCCTCCTGCCCACAGATGTTGACAGAAAGGTGGGGGATATGAAAGGGAAAAATTCTCTATGTGCATTTCTTATGCTCTCCCTTCAGACTTCCACTGTTTATCACTGTCAAAGCAGGACACTGTGCCACATAGAGCCAGTAGAAAGCACATTTCTCATAATCACAGAAAGATTTTTGGAAGACATTAGTTGTGGTTGACCAGCGTTTCATAGCAAATTTCATTCAAGAGATCACTTTACTGCTGACTTGTACACTGATAAAAACACAGAGACAGAGATCTGCTATGTTACTGAAATAACAGAAGCATGTAGAGAAATGCTATATCTGGTCTCCATAGGTTGCAGATTTGGAAGGGAGTATGCTACAACAACCACTAATCAATTACATCACTTCACAAAATCTTAAGCCCATGCTGTCCAACTAGCTTTCATCACCATTTGTCATCTATTACTTGAGTTGTGGTTTCCCAAATCACCTCCACTCTGCAAATCACTAATCCTTTCTTCCAAATGCCTCACATGCCTCATTAAATGACAGGGAAGGTATTACCAAAAATATGTTTTAAGAGCTATTTGTTCCAGAGAGCATTTACCATGCCAGCTAAAATGAAACATGCTGCCTTGATAAGTACAGTCCAGATGCAGAACAGAGATTTAATACTGACCCACTAGCATCTGAGTATAGTTATGCAGAACCTCAAACACATCCTATTTAATTTATGCCTTCTGAACCTCTGATTCACGTTAGACAGAGGCTGTAGAGGAAAGAATATGAACAAATCTCTGTGGAGTGGGAAGAAAAGTTAAAAAAAATATGTTAAGTGGCACAAGTACTTGGTATGCAGTTAGAAAAAGAAGGCAAGGTGCAGTGGCTTCACCAGTGTATGTCTCAGTACTTAAGCACTGCCAACACATTCAATATATGAGTTGTGTTTGTTTAATGATTTGAATTCCTTAGGAAAGATTTGTATTTTATTTAACACATACTAAATTCTATCCACTTGAGGGCTTTAGAAAAAAATGAACTGCAAAGAGACAAATCATTAAACCTTTATATAAAACTGTTCATTAAAAATACTTATTTTTTTAATCTGAAGTCCAGCAATCAGCCTGTCTTTCAGATATTCCAGTTGTGTGCTCTTCACAGGTCAGGAGGTACTGATCATTACATTTATGTTTGCACGGCTCTACATCGAGTAAAACCCCCAGCAATAGAAACCAAGCACTATGTACGCATGCATAACTGGTACCCCATCAAAGAAAACAACAAACAATCTTGAGCTAACAGAGCACATGTTAATTGGTATTAAGAACTGATCCTTAATCCCAGTTGCCATCAGTGTGTATTTGGTACTGTATGGGAGCACCTACAAGGCACTCTTCCCTGGCTGAGAGATAATATCTCTATTTTTAAATAAAGACCCAGAAATAAAAATAAAACACTAACAAAAACCTGTGGTTAGCACCAGACCCTCCGGAGTTATAAATAACAACAATAAAGTCAGTGCAATCATGCAGAATAATGTGGATCATTTGGATACAGTGAATCCATCTGAGAGTTTAATGACTGTCAAATGCAGCCTCATATCAAACTGTAAGCCAGAAAGAGGACTCTATCCCAAGAATGCCACAGAAATTAGAAAAGGCTCTCAGGATTATAACTGATAAACCATGTTGACTCTCAGCGTGGCTCTGGATCACATACTGAGGGGAATAAAAACATGAAAGTGATTTTATTTCTGGATGTTACATTTATGGTCTGCAATAACAGTATCACTTACAAGTCCATAAATCTTAAAGCAGCTGAAAAAAACATTAGGGAATGCAGGCAAAGGCCAAAGTAAGGAAGGACTGAAGAAAGAGCCTGAAAATCAAGACTGCTTAAACACTTCTATATTTAGCTTATATTTAAGTAACACAGATGAAAGGTCTCATCAAAATGAAATACATACTGAAAACTTTAAATCTGCAAAGTCACAGAAAGGCTAAGGATTACAGGGACCACTGATACTTACTCACTCAGTCCATTACCCAACCCAAGACCAGGTCCAGGTGCCTTGAGTACTTCCAAGGCTGGAGATTCCAGAACATCTCTGAACAACAAATAAGGTGCCATTCTTTACAGGACAAAATGCTTTTTTTACCTCTATTCAATCATTTTGAATTCGTTTTGAAATGTTAACTATTTATAAAAGGTATCTGGTACAATGGCAGTATCTGAAAACGAAGATTTTTTTTTTTACAGAAGAGAGAAATATTAAAAACAATAGTTCAATTTTCCTTGCTAGCATCTGCCTCTATGCAAGTGCTATGAAAGCATCAGAGTTCCAACCTTATTCTTATTTAACCCCTTGGCTTTCCACTGGCTGTGTTTTCCACAATTCCAACGGGCATACTGGAAGCTAGACTGAGGTCACAAGTAACTTCTCACATAACATCAAAGCACTGAAAATTGGCAATAACTTTTGATCAGTGTTAATTTGTGCTGTGTTTAAATGTGACCCAGGAGTGCAAGGCTCTGCAGTTACCTAAACCACTGAGAGCAACCTGTAATTCTGATATTCTACAATAATTCAAAGCACTTGTTGCTTATATTGATTTCTAATAAAAATGTATCTAATTAATTTTTAAGGGTTTTTTTTTTTAGAAGAATGTCTTCAACACATAAAAGGTATAACCCATGGCAACTATGTCTTGCAATCTTGAAATTCTTTTGACTTGTGACATTGTTTGGTATTTTATCCTCTCTCTGAGGAACAAGGACTGCATAAAACCAAGGATCATCTTCAGAATCTTGAACTACTATTGCTCACCTGTGCTTTTGCCAATTTCTTTTCCAATAGGTCACGCTCCTTTTCTGTTTGTTGTAGACGCTTATTAAGCTCCACAATGTCTCCCTTTAATGAATCCAGGGCTGCTAAATGAAGCTGGAAGACAGAAAGGAAAGAAACAAATTAATCAATTCACAAGCTACTTAGCACTAGAGAAGAGATAGTATTATATGGCAGCTATAGTAATGCTGGATTTCTGTAGTAGTTAATAGGAACTTCCGTAGAACAAAGTCTAAAAGAAATCCACATACAACTAACAATTTAACTAATAGTTTTTTTAACATGGAATTTTTCTTTCTAGGCAGAACACACATTCCTTTACCATATCCTTTATAAGGGTAAATACAATGAGGAATAATTCAGCTAGGAATGTGTAGATTAGCTTTAACACTACTTCATTAAGACATAGCCTGAGTCTTGCGTTATAAAACCTTACATGAAATGCTGACTAAGATTTGCATTATAGAATGAGGTGTACTATCTTTGGATGCCTTTAGACACATAGAGGGTATGAGTTTGGTGAAAGTGGATAGCTCCATGCAAAGGATTTGCTTTTATTTTGCAACTAACACTTACTCCACTGTGAGCTACTCTTCTGCAGTTGTTGCTCTCCTCAGTCCCACGCCAGCGAGTTTCAGTGATTCTTATCTACTAACCCACATATGAAGAACCCGAATTGTTTTTCTTTCTGCAGCAGATCCTTTTGATGAAAGATACTTTCTACACTTAGCTGATAGCATGCAGTAATATATATCAGGCTACGATAACTCACAACATTGAAATTAGGTTAGCTACACAACTTAAAAACCAAGAACCGTTCTTAAAATAATTTTAATTGTTCCCACTCTTTTCTCATCCTTAAATACCCCATTCATTATTTCACCAAACTCATCAGCCAGAATTCAACACTAAGTATTGACAACTACAACTGGAAAGTCCAGGAGGAGAACTAGCCACTGGCCCTGAAGTCTTTCTTTGCAGTTGTAAAGAAACAGCTTCAAGTTATACTGGGTATGAAAACAGAAGTGACCTTTCACACCAGAGAGCAACACAGCAAACACTGCTCTGCTGCCAAGATTCAGGCTGAAATACAAACTCTGCTTCTAATCCTCCACCCACTTTCAGTCCCTCAATCTGATATTCTATTGGGTGAGTCACCTAAAAGTAATTTTTCTTGTTTCATTTACAATGAATCAATTAGTGAGTCCTATTTTGATATAAATTCTACCTTTATAATACTGGAAGCCAGCAAAACCATAGCTGTTTTCCTATACTGATGTGTAAAAGCAGCTGCCTGACAACAGAGAGACCAGAACATTGGGCAACTGGTTCTTCACATACAGTATTCCCATTGTTAATGAAAAAAACTCTGCCTTCAAGACAAGAAAGATAATTTTAAAAAGGTATTTGGATACGAATTCTGCCTTTTTAAGTGCTGTGTAGCTAGTTATTGCCTGGGTATCCTCACTTGTCCATTCAGTTGACGGGATTTTTATTACATCAGCTACAAAAATACTTACATACACGCAGTTATTTGTTTCAGTACAACTATACACATGCACAATTATATGTTACAGAACATTTAAGATTCTCAAGGCAGCCTCATTTTTCATGTTAAAATTCAGTAGTTCAGGCTTGCTTTGGGCATATCCTACACAGCTTCTATAAAGTATGTACACTGAAAACTCTTAATAAACCCAGAAACATCCTGAATACCTTAAAGTATTTTTGGCCTTCAGCAGAAGGAAACTATGCACTGATTTTACAGTGCAGAGAAAAAAGAACCAGACCAATTGTACCAATCTGTTCATAACCTGCTTCAGATTTTCAGGAAATCTGGTGAATTTTTAAGCTGCTGTTTACTTTATTCCTATAACAGAGTGGAATTGTTGCAATGAAGCTCACAAGTTTGTTCATCAAGATGCATGTCCTTCACCACAGCTTTCAAATAGTAAATGAAAAACGGCCACAATTCTCCAAATTCAACAAAACAATGTTACATAGTCAAGTATCATTCCCTTTCATACCCTGTAATTAAATGATCACCAGCTGTTGTTTTAATTAAATACAAGACTAATAATGCCCATACACATGGCCTTTGTAATATAAAAGGAAATTTGAAAATCTCAATGAAAAGCAACTTGTTCTCTGAACAGCGGAACTAATGAGGCAGACTTCCAATGGATGTGTCTTTGTCCTCTTTACCCTCTGCAGTCAGCTCAGCTGTTCCTCATGTCCCCTAGCACACTGCAAGCTGGGTAAGAAACATTAATTGTGCCTGGTTTTACAGCAGCCCTGCTGCCTGGCCTAGCAGCCCCTGCCAAATATGTGAGTTACATCCACCTCTGTGCTCAGTATAGCATTTCTCTTCTGCAAGCAACCAAAGGATAGCTTTATTAACGACAAGAAAAGCTTCTTGCATCTTTTACCATCCAAAATTACCTCTCATTAATTGAGCTGCTTCGGTTTCCAAGTGCTAATAAACTTTTTAAAAGACAAACAAAAAAAAATCCACGAAAGCCCAAAACAACCACAAAAGCCGAAACAAAACAAAAAAAAAACCCAAAACAAAACAAAAAATAAACCCCAAAACAAAACCCCTCCGAACAACATGTAAAAGGGCAGACTAGGCAAGAAGAACCTATCATAACAGAGGAGGGCTGCTTGTGATACTCGTTTAATGTGCAGTGATGCTGACAGTGTAACTGCGTATTCATGGCAGAGTCAAGCTCTCCTCTCCAATTCATTAAATTTATTAAAAAGGTGTAACGAACCATTGCTGCACTTTCCTTTAAGGCGTGACTATTCCCACAGACCATGCTTCCCCAGTGTGCTTGTTTATCACAAGGGAGGTAGGAACTGGAACATGATCTCTGGATGTTGCTGTAACTCAGAAAAGGAAACATCTGAGCAAAGAGCTACAGTCTATGCAGAAGTATTTTAGGTGGGGGGAAAATAAAGTTCATGTTTAGAAATCAAGTTTAATAATCCAAACTATTCAAGAGGGAAAGACTCAATTTAAAAAACTCTACCAGTAAGTCAACCACAACTGTAACTTTGCAGCACTGAACCGCTACAGGATTGTGACAAATGAGAAAGAGAGAACTGGGGTAGCCATATGGCATACTGTTTTTTTTTCCTCTCCTCAGCAAACAATGACTGATAAGGCAGAGTCACTATCAGTAATGCTCATACCATACATTTATAGTTCAAGGTGGGCTGTCTCTTAATGACACAAGATTATGAAACAGATCAAGAACTCAACAGTGTACAAAATTAATACAGACACCACAAAGATTTCTGCCTGTACAAGACATTGGTCTGAACCTTTAAGCAACAGACTGCACAGAGACCTACTTCATACAGAGAAAACAGTCAACTGACAAAGCCTGTGCTGTTCAAAAACTTTATATTGATCCAATATATATTGATCTTCTTAAATTCCATCAAGAAAAAAACCATGGTTGTGATGCTGAGGCACCCAAACTGTCCAACAGGACATGCTGGGTCAACATGTGACAACAAAGACAAGAAGGTCAGACTAGCCAACCAATTTGCTTCTCTACCATCATCCAAGAAAGTAAGAAAATACATTAGATGCATAGGATAAATAAAAAATTCATTACCTATCTTAGCTTAGAAGCTACAAGTTCTTTGAGCTTTTACTGCAGTAACAACAGTGGGCTGCTTATGGAAACATACACACCACACACTATACCCAATATAACCTGTCAGGTTTTAATATATTAAATATACAGTAACAGTTATTTATTATTAAGATATTACTAATATAAAGTAACAAACTGCATAATACGCTTTTGTTAAAATGCAAACCAATGTACAGCTAAGTTTTGAAAGGTATTATAATTATAAAACCGTAAGAACAAGTTTAGGAAAAGCAACTTCCTAACCTCTCATCAAGCCGCCTCTATGAATGCAGTTTCTTCCACATTATCCACCTGCTTCTACAAGCATTTCATATAATACTGCAGACATGATATGTGATGCCTATTTTGCAGTGTGGTTTGAAGACTGTTTTTGGTGCTGTGAAATATTTTATGTAGGAATTTGGAACAATATTTGTGGGCAGTCAGATTTCTGAAGAATTTTATGGGAAACAAATACAGAAGTAGATAGGATAATAAGATGAACTAAATGCCAAGGAAGCAGGTGACTACTGCACTGTTGTACACACTGCTAGAAGTGTTCTGACGCCAAGAAAAAACCAAGAGAAAATCACAAAGGGCAATGAATGAGGGTGCTGAAAAATGGTAAGGTTAAAGCCCTGAAAAGCACTAAAATTACTATTATACTCAGCATTTTTCCAAGCCGTTGTGAAACGTGATCCTCACCACCAAATCTGATCCACATTTCTCATTCTCTCAGCCTGGAACCAGACTAATCAAACCATATTGCTAAAACCAGTTGTACTGACTGCACATGTTTGCTATTTTCAACAGAGAAATTACAAAAAGGACCTATGCACGTAATTCTCTGTGAAATTGAAGTATTAATCTTATCTTTTTCCTCTTGCTTCCTGTATTCCTTAGCTACAGTACTGCTGCACACCATTTTGTGAACTGATGCTCAGAAAGGTAATCTTGGACATAACCAGGGAACCATAAAATCATACCAAACTATATACCAATACAATGCAACTAAACACCAAAAGCCCAGTTTATTCATTCTCTGTGTGTCTTCTGTGGCTGATCAGTAAATCCTGCCATGGGAGAAGGACCAGAGATGGGCCAGGGTATGTGTCCATGAAGCTCAGGAAGAATCTGGCTGGGTGGGACTGAGCACATCTGTTGCAAAAAAAAGCTGACTGGATCTCAACATCAAGAGGACCTGAGGGTCGGTTTTGATTTCGATAAACAACTATCAACAGCTGAAAAAATCAGCTGGTGTGTATTTCTCCCTAAGCTCATTAGAGTGTGAATGTGTAAGAGTGTGTTACCAGGCCAGTGTGGGGTGTTATACATGGCTCAGCCCAAAATAAAAACTATAAAAAACATAATCAGAATTTCAAAGTGAGTGATGAGCTTAAGCCAGTTTCAATTCACACATTTGCTCCTGGCAAAGCCAGGGATGCCCAGGGTGGTGGTGGTGATTACATTAGAGAGAGGCTGGGAACCACACTGGTGCTGTGATTGAGTTGTGCCCTGCAATTGCTCTCCTCTGCTGTGTTTGACTTGTATCTGTACTGCGTTCTCATTGTGTTTTGTGACATGATGCTAAAACAGAAATCCTGTGTACCATCAACTATCTTCAAATAAATAAATCTGATGTTAAACATCACACCTTCCACATGTGGACTGTCTAAAAGAACCTGGTCAGAGAGTACTAGGCTCTGCCATTCACTCCTGGTTTTTATTTCCCACGGGCATTTTGCATAATTTAGTGTAAATAATCCATGATGTGGATATTTTCCATGTATATGACTTAGTTTCATGACAGGCACTATATATAAATACATCTGATTAAATACTAAAAATGTTGCCTCTTCTCTGAAAATGTTCCAATTCTTTTGTTATCAAATTATACTGGACACTATGCTGGCTTTGTAAACCCAAGCTGCTTTGTAACATGAGAGATCATAGGTGTAGAAGACAACATGCAAAATACAAGTTAGAACTCCAACTAACAGTGCAGAAAGGGCAAAAACAGCAAATGTCTATCCATTGTATTTTCTGATACCTTTCTTTTTCAAGGGAAGGAGGGATTTCAGTCAAGGAATGAAAATGTTGGTGATGTAAGTTCATAGTGAAAACACATCTGGAGACAGAACAATAAAACCTTCAGCAATTTCAGGGCTGTGGTTGTGCTGTGGGTTGCTAACTTTCATAAATGGCAGTACAGAACAGTATCAGGGCAGTCCAGGGAAAGCACAGACAAGGCTGGCACTTAACTGCTCAGGTGAATGAGAAACTTTCATGCTCAGGCAAGGTAGATATACTGAAGACATGCGAACAAGGTACAGAGGAAAAAATTACATAGAACAGTAAGTGTGAAAGAAATCACAGCACTGCTTCACACAACCAGGAAAAAAACCCAAACAAAAAGAAACAAAAGTCAAGTCGAAGCTTAAAAATTTTTCTAAGAGAGAAGTTAAAAGATATGAAACTCATGTTGCAGACATTCGTTACAGATAAAACTCCAAGGTGTTGTCAAGTTTACATTTTATCAGGAGCACAAATCAGCACTGCTTGCAAGCAACGCTTACTTAATGTGATTGCTATATAAATGTGTAGCTACTCAACCATTTTTCTTCTCTGTCCTACACAATTTTCATGCCACCTTCTCCTAGCCACAGCCCATAAAAGGTGCATTTTTTATGGTCCATGTGATGAAATAAATGCAAGCAAACTCAGCTTCTGTAAATTTACTGACAAAATGGAAGGGAAAACCATAAAAGAATAACCCTAACCCAGCAGCAGTGACATAACAGATCGATATACCCCAGACATTTTCAGCTGTATGATCTCTAGAGCAGAGCCCTGAAATACCACAGTCAACAGCCCTGTAAGTAACTACCCAAAGCAAAGTCAAAATGACTAAAAAAACTTGGTACCACCGAACTGCTGGATATGCCTACAAATAGGCCCTAAAATTTTATGTCTGAAACAACTGTTACGTGGTAATAAAAAGCTGATATATTTTCAAAGTGACATACAAAATGGACATTTTGTGACTGTGTTTCTGAGGCAATTATTATCACATTTAACATTAGACAGTTACTTCATATTCTTGTGCAATACTAAACAAATAATGTGCCAACACTTGCCAGGATGGAGTCATTCAAATTCTAGAAAAACAAAGACCAAATTTTTGTAAGACACAGTTTTAATTTGAAAAATCTGCAGAAGATGTTTTCAATCTGTTATATTATTTATAAACAATTTCAACTGAAGTTGCTTGGGTTTTTTTTTACTGAAAATGAACATTTGCAGGCACTTGTGAATATTTCAAACTATTTCTTAAAACAAACCAAAAAAACTATTCCAACTAAATCAAAGCAAAAAAATGTTCCATAAAGAAAATACAACAAAGATTGTTTTAGAAGTACACAGAAGAGGTAAACTAATGCTCTTCTGGTGAGCAGGATCAGTTCTAAAATTTATTAAAAAAAAACAAAGAACGCAATCATGGAAGATTTTCCCTTCAAAAATTAATCTGGTAATTCACACTTGATGAATGGACCATGGTGCTAATTGCACTTCTGAGTACGCCCGAGGCCTAAACTAATGGCTCTACTTGTATTAAAACAGACGTTCGCAGTATCATTGAAAAGAAAATTTTAGATGACATGAGAAGAAAAGCCGAATAGTGAGATGTAAAAATAACAAAAGGAGACTAACACTTGAATCTGGGGACTGCAAAAAACAACTACACACTGCCAATTTCACTCGTTTGGGATTCTTAAGAACCTTCCCTGTGGCACTGCAGGGCAGCCCACGTGTCCAACCCAATGGCCTCAGAACTGGCATCTACACTGTGCAGGAAGGGTCAGCCTGGCTTTTACCTTCCAGAGGAGGAACCTGCAGCTATTTTCTCTCCCATTGAGAGAGCAAAACAACAGTAATGCAGGGTATGAAAATGGGCTTGTGGGGAGACTAAGCTTAGAACAAAATACTGTCTTCATTTTTCAACATACTGTCTGCAATCACAGCCTTTCTTTAACTGAAAATAATAATAATAAATTACAACAAAATAATGAGCTAGGAGGGGTCGTAGCTAGGTCCCTCATCGAGTCTTAGAAGGATTTTATCCTCCTTCAGTGAACTCATTTAGCATTCTTACTTGCCTTACCCTTACTTTCGACATAATTTAAGTAAGGCAAATTACCTCTTTATCATTGCACCAATGGAAAGAGGAACAGACTTATTTTTTCCTACCTCCTCTTCAACACAACATCGCCAGAGAAAATTAACAGAGGAGAAAACCAGCAAGATTCATTGCGGGTCCTTTTCCCTTGAAATCTCAGGATGCCAAACTCCTTTCCTCTGTTCCTTTCCAGTTTCTTGAGGTGATGGCCACACTATTTGCCCCTCAGGAACAAAATGAGTGGAAAACTGAGCCCAAGAATGCACCTCACTCAATCCTTTGCATTCAGCATTATGGTGACCCACAGTCCAGTGTTGGCTGCAACATTTCAGACAGAGTGTAAACTCATCCACACTGGATTGTTTACCAAGACTTCTGCCATTTTTTTAACAACTTCCTCCTTCAGCCTCAGCTTTTTCTGACTGACAGTAATACAGATCTTTCAAAACAGAGATCACCATTCAAGAACCACTCAAACATTGGACACTACTTGTTATGCTAATTTAATCATAATTTATTAAAGTGTCTCATGGTTCTTGAGTTCTTTCCAAAAACTATCTCAAAATAACTTCTGATTTTGAAAGACAGGACTGTGGAATAGCAATAAAACTATTTATAATACAAAGGAACTCTGTCTCCAGAATGACCCATGTGATCTGCTGTCACCATAAATTTAGAGAAATAAGATCTGTATTACCTGGTCCAATCAGCACTTTGTTTCTACCATAAGCAATTAAAAAACCAAACCAAAAACAACCCAGAAAACAAACAAAAAACCCCAGCAAATCCTCTAGGATATACTTGTCCAGTTTGAAACTCACAGAAAGAAAACACTTGTCCAGCTTTCCTTTGTCAGCTTATGCCCTAAAGAGCTTTACATTAGAATGTCCATTATGTAACTTCCAAAAGTACAGTCCCAAAACTATTTTTAGAAGCAGCTAATCATCTTTGGAGCTCCCTGATGTAACAGCAAAATTCTCTGGATGCACATGTACTTGCTTAACAAAACACACTCAGTACAGTTCTTAATTATTTTACCCTCCCAAGGTTAGCTGCACCTCTGAGACCTTCATACCCCCTTCCCTGCTCCTTTAAGCTTCTGTCAGCAGCCACTCCCTCTTCCATCTTCAGATGGCCACTCCTTCCAGGAAGACCAGCATCCCTAAGGACAACCACCAGTCAAAGCCTCTCCAGAGTGAAAAAAGTAGAAAAGAAGTTGAGGTGTCCAGTGATCTCACAGCTTACATTGAAGCAGTAGTTTTTAAAATGCTTTTAGAAAAAAACGTAAGGGTTATGGGGTTTTAAGTATCAACCACCTTTACACCACTGGCTGTAAATCTCAGACTAGTCCATGCTATATTCCCAGGTCACTGTCTCACTACTGCATGTCAATTCTTAGCACAAGCAACTGTTTCCTAGACCAGAACTTGCCGTTTTAGGCAGAAGTCAGTTCTTTTGCCCAGTAATCTTCACAAGCCAACCAAAACTGGATGCACAACTTCTCAAAGGACAGTTAATTTCTTCAGACTTACTACAAATCCAAGGCAAGAAAATTACTTATGCTACTATAACTTCAGTTGCTGCAGGAAGTTTCTAGCTCCATGCCATAAACCTTTGTGTAAGTTATCTTTGAGTACTTCTCTCATAAGAAATACCCAGTACATTCTGGCATTTTCAGTCACCAGTCTTGCATTTTTCACTGCCTCCTCTTCCTTATTACCTGATCAATACACTGGGGAAAAGCTGACTAATTTTACTGAAAGCTTTGCAAATGGATGGCAAAGTGCAGGAGAGTTAGCATTACTTCCTGCTGAGGCTTTCCACTGCACTCGATGTTATTATTCAATTTATAATTTTAACAAATTGGATACAAAACAATTACTGTTGCAAAAAACAGCCCCGATAAGGCTCTGTGATGAATCACCTCTGAGAGTGAGTATAAGGAAGTGAGTATGTCAACAGTTACTACTACACACTGCTAGAGGAGGTTGTTTACAACAGAAAATACTAAAAAAAGCATCTGCTTATCTGGATTTCAGTGCATCAGTAAGTTTTTTTTATATTTATGTAAAGATTCTTAAAGAAAGTATGCCGAATAAAGAAAAGACAAGCACAATTGCTATGCTCTATCCTAACAAACTGCTGCCCCTTTCTAAAAACAGTCCATAGCCCTATTCAAGTAAGTTCTTGCTCTCTTCTGATATAAATCTCTTACTGAAAAAAAACCATTTATAACCTCTTCTTCTATCTTGAAAAACACAATTTGCATTACTGAAAATCACTAGAGGGTTTTCCCCCCCACCGCAAGATAAAAGCATGTCAGAGAAACAAGAAACTGAAAACTCCCCTCCACCACTTTTCATCCTCCAGATACCAGTTATTTGAATGTTCAGATCTAGTGCTACCCACCAGAAAACCTTATGCAAGATTTCTGCATGATGCCTCAAACTCCTTTCTGATAGCAACTACCTTTAGAACGAAGCAAACAGCACAAAGATACGCCACTCATGAACCAGAGCTGTTCAAAAAAACTCGATTGCATGAATACATTTTTCTTTTCCAGTCATACAGCTTACACTTAAAGCAATAGAATTTCCAGCGCACAAACTAAGAAGATGAAAATAAACATTGATAAATATTTATTATCAATTGCACTAATACAGATAAATCTGCACAGCTGGCAGATCTCAACTTGCGTACTGAATAAGTATTTGTATAGATAAGTTTTTTAGTATTTCACTAACACCTGGACATATTACTCCATTCAGGACAAGTTTGTTTTTGTTTTTTTTTTGCCAGGCACTGGACTATAATAACCCAAAATGGTATCTCTGTCTGTAGCGTCGGGCACAGCATCTTGTTCCAAGTGGCTTCATATTTTTCCAGCAATTTATTTAGCAACTTAGCAGGCTTCTCCCAATGCAAAAGCAAGCAGCTGTAAAATTTGCAGAGTCAAGAGCCTGTAGCATGACAAAACCAAGCTAGAGCATTTGAGTCAACTGGTGACAGCAATTTTTTAAGATGGGATCAAAAGTAATTCAGAGGTACAAACAGTAATTATGAACCTGAAGCTACTCCAAGTGTTCATGAATGCAATGGTTAGAATTTCAGCCCAGTTCAAAACTCTGTCTGCAAAACTTGTGGGAAGAAAAAGGTGTCTGGAAAGCCCTGGTACAAGATTAAATGTTTTTCTCTTAACCTCTCTTCCCACAATGACATCATTTTCTTTCTTTTTTTACTGTAAGTTCAGATACAAAGGCTTGACAAATGAACTTCAGTTTTTCTTCAAGTGAGGATGTCCCTATTTTCTTTTTCAACTGATATAAAAAATACATTACATTCTTGTTCATCAAGAAGTGTACAACAATTTTCTTAAATGTCAAAAACTTCTGCAAATTAAAAGCCATTTTCTAACCACACTATTTCATATTTGGGTTACGACTACTCATTTTCTATGAATTTTTCTCTGCAATTCTTCTGCAAAAGAATAAACGTGAAGATTCAAATGTGTCTACCAGACAATTAATCTTCACTTGTATATACACACACTCAAAATTTAATTGCACTTACTGAAATAACAGATGCTTATAATTACCAAACTTGAAAGTTTCAGTCTCACAGAAAACCAGCAACTGCTCTAACATTTTGAGATTAATTTACATAGTATTCCCAATATTATGTTTCTGTCTTTGCCAAGCCCAAGGCAGATTCACTCCTTATCTTGGACTCTGAATACCAAATTCAACCCTGTATTTCATCCATGCAATCCTATTAAATAAACAGGACTTGCATAGATATTTATGAGTCCAGAGCATGGTTCCATGGAAAGTGCACATCCCCTGAGACCACCATTCTCTCCTTGAGTGTCATTTTCTTTGCTTTAAATCATCAAATAATAACATTAAAAACATTACTAATTCTCTAAGGAAGTCAGATCAGCATAGAAAGTTGCTTCTACAGCATTTGATAAAATACATTTTTTATGTTTATATCGCACAAATGCATGCCTACACATGCACATATGAAAAAACCAAATCAGTGGTCATAAGAAGACAAAATTTATAATTGAAAGGCATTGTATGTGTTACACATTCCACTTAACACTTCAAAATGTCTGCATCCTTATTATGACCACTTTCACTAACATTCACCCATATAAAAAGACTCATTGTGAGTGTGACATATAAAGAGCTTTCAAGCAGTAACTGGCACAGCTGTAAATCTACATAAGGCTCTACAAATACATCCTGTGCTCTTTGCTGCCGATATAGAAACATTAATCTTAAGAGGAACACAACGCAGCACCTCCTTATCTGTTTAAAGTAGGGCAAATATTTTACTCATGTTAATTGTCCTGACAGAAAAGGATCAACACTGCATTATTCCATGTAACACATGGTTTATTTTTCACCCCTCAACAGCATGTAGGCCAAAAAATTTGTTGATTCCAAAGTAGTAAAGGTATTCTGTATTAATTCTTCATAAAAATTGTACCTCATTCATACAGCATTCATGTTGGAATATTTACACAGCATGTGGCATATTACTCATATAATCTAGCAGAATTAAAGTGGAACTTACTTTTTAATTTTTCATGGCTTCACCATCTGTGTAACAGAATACTTCACAGTTCAGGTGAAGACTTACATTGGTGCACTTTTTTCATTCAATTTAATTTACATTCTCAATAATTGTTTCTGTGGGCTCTAAAATCTTGACATGTCAAGAAATATTACCATTAATATAATTTTAAGAATGAAACAGTAATCACTAATGCAACTGAAGAAACATCAGAGAAAAAAAAAATCAGTTTTTCCATCTTAAAGCAGATTCCTGTGTCAAAAAGCATACTAAAGAAGTGCTGTATCAGACCAGACCACAGACTGACAGTCCAGCATCCTCTGAAAGTGGCAAATCAGAGAGAAGTAGAAGAAAACAGTAAGAGCTACCTTTACACATCTGCAAAGCTTCTCTAGTATTGCTTCGTGCATTCTGCACCTCAGGATAACTTGCGTCCTTTTTGATCTCCTTCATATCATTTGTGAATTTATAATGCTCTCTCGAAACATATACCCCTTTTTCTTCCTTATCATCTAAGGCTAACATGCCTAATCTATTTAACAGGACAAGCTCTTCCACTTTTGATTGTCCCTGGTGCCTTTCTTGGGACTGCTTTGGTTTTACAGCTCTGGTGCTTGACACATCACAGCCCTGTAGGACAGTGCCTGGCTGTACAGCTGGCCATGCTGATTTTTTGCGGTCAGCAGCCTCAATCTATGCATATATTACATCACTGACTTCCACTACATTTACAATCTAGCCTGCACATATGCAATTCTTGTGCTTTCTCCTAGGTATATTCCATGATTCTCCGTGCTGAGAATTTCAAAGTTGGCTGTCCTGCCTATCACCCCTACCTCAGATAATTGTATCAATTGCAGGGAAAAACGCAGCTCTTTAGGAGAAAGCAGTGGTAAGGGCATTAGCAGTTCCCCCTCCATGAAGTGGGCAGGTTGTGTCTTCAGCTAAAGCATTTCTGGGGACTTAGTGTGTATGAATGCTGGTAACAGCTGCTGATACGCAAGCAGCGCCACAAGACATGTCTGCGCACACGATGGGTAAACGAAAGAAGGAAACTTACAAGTGACGTTATCATGGCACAATGTCAGAGGTGTCTATTACCCAAATTGTATCTCTTGTATCAAATTGTATATCTCGTATCTTGTATCTCAGTGTATCTCTCGTATTCTACAGAGCTGCGGGTAACTTGACTCTCGAGCGGCTGACTTCAGTAAACTCCTACTTTCATATTCATATTTTAACAAATACCATCAGAAACATGCACTTCTGGTGAAGCACTGCCATATACATCCATCCCGAGCAACATCCCCACACCTTCCATCAGAGCACACTAGCTCAGCTAAGCGTGCATTTAGACAGCTATGCTGGTTCAACACCCAAGCTATATCAACACTGCGCCACTTGCTGATTTAGTTGTAAGCCTTGATGTTCACAGAAGGTGGTCAAGGGCTCACAGGTGGCTGCACCCGCTCCTCAGGTCTGCAATTCCAGCCTGAACTCTCCTTTCCTCCACTCCTGCCTGCTGTGATTTCTCCCCTCTCCCGGGTCCCGACATAAGATACTTTTACATGTTCATTTTTTCTGGATTGTTTATTCCTTTCCCCACATACCATTCTTCTCCTGTCCCCTCCCTTTACCGAAGCTGCCAGCAACTCCCGGTGCAGCCTAGAGCCTGCAGTGTAACAGCTGTTTCCATTCAGCCCAGCGGTCCCTCTGAGGATGGAATCAGCCTCTCATTAACCCTCTCCCTCCTGCTGTTATGCATCGATGCAGCTATGTAACTAAGTGAAGGGAGCAATTAGTACGTCCTCTGTTTGCAGTCACCATTCCTGCCTCTTTCAGCTGCAATGCTGAGTATGCAGCAGCATACTCAGCTGCCGCAAGTACCTAAACCCCACAGCTTAACAGCTCAAAACCTCTAGAAATTAAGGTCGGTAAATAGATATTTTAAAAAAGACGGTGCGACAGGGATCAGATTTCCAACAGCAGGGTCGAGTTATAATACATGTTATTGCTTGAAAAAAAAAGCGGCTATTTTACAAAGTAACCTATTATTTCTTTATGGTTTTGTGTTTGATTTGTTGAGGGATTTTTTAACCTGCTCAAAATAGTGGAATTCTTTATGATATTTCTATGTTAACGTGCACCTAACTGCTCCATGTGCCAGAGTATTTGGGACTATATACTGAAAACCAAACTTTTAAAATCCTGTTGAGATAAACCAGCTTTTTAAAAGAAGTGGTAGCTGTAGAAAATTAACATTGGTTGTTTTCTATTTTTACATTGGAGTAAGAAGGTGAGTGTTCCTCATCCTCCCCCCAACCATATTTTGTCCTACACAAGAAGGTATTGACGGCTTCCCTTCACAGAGAGCTACTTGCCTCAGGCATCTATCTCATCCAAGTCTCGGGTTAAATTTGTCAATAGATGGACCCAGACTGCAATTTACACAAAACTTTTATTACAAAATAGCCAGGCTTGAAACCAGTTGCACAGCGCTCAGTTAAGTACAGGCAGTAAAGCTGGAAGTGGCTACTTGGGCAGAAGCAGCAATGCCTGCACACCTGACCCTGATCAGCCAAACACATTCCTCTTCCTCCTCTCCCCAAACTCCTGGGAACAGCCACAGAAGAATGTTCTGTGCTTGGTACAAGGCTCGCTGTCCTAGCGACATACTTTCTCCATCACTATTTTGTTTACTCCTCCTCTAAAATCATCAGAGGCCCTACTACTTCCATGCTGGAGGAAATCTGACTGCAGGACTTGGGACTCGCAGCACAAACCCTTGACCCCACACAACTGATTCTATAACTTAAGTTTTTAACTGTTTATTCAAATGTTTACTCCTTAAGTGAATCTAGAACTGAGTCTGGGGCTTTTCTAGCCACGCAGATGTTAACATTTCTGAGGGGGTTAGGGCCAGGGAACAAACCAAAAGCAAGTAAGCAGTTTTCCTCTGAAGGAAGAATCCCTCCCTACATCGTGACCTGAAATTATTGCTCCAGACAATAACCACTGTCACCACTGAGCGTTATCTCAAAGCACTCTGCAAAATACTCTTTGCAGTCTCAACAACTGGAAGGGTAAAAGAACTACAGAGGCCACTATGAATTTGCTCTTTCTTGAGTCACACAAATGGGATATCTTCCTGCCAATCTGACTGTGCTAACATCACTGTAAAGCAATCTAATCAGCAGGAATCCAAATGTCCACTAAAACAAAGAGGAAAAAGTAAAATCGGACCTGACCCAGAAAATGAGGGAATTTAATTTATCTTCTTGTCTTGTTCTAAGATTGCAGAACCAGACAGTGTATCTGAAAGCCTGTGCCAATCTGAATAAAAACAGACTGATATACACTGTATATTTTAGAGTAAAAAGGTGGCAGCCTCTCCCAGGACATGCCTTGAAAGAACTAATTCTGGTCAGAGGACAGAAAATTTATACAAAACACATTACATGAAACTACCACAGTGGAGACAAAACAAGACTCAGTCCTACTGTTCCCTTCCACTTAAATGAAATTGTAATCACAAACATGTAACTGCATGCATAATGTGGTTTAGCTACCTAGGATATGTAAATTTAAGTTTAATTTCTTATAGTCCTAACATACCACATATCCACATCCAGTCAAATTTAAGTGTAGGTATTTCTTGAAGGAAAGGATGTGAGAGGCAGGAAGGGAAGAAATATTTCCTGAGATTGTGCGCACCAGCTATACGAGATTCTTACATTTATCTTTTCAAATAACTCCAGTAGAGTATTTCTGTAAATGTAATTTGTAGTGCTCTTTAATCCTGTTACCAAGATTTCCCATTTGCCCAGTCTCAACAGAGAACCAGAGAAATTTATAATCTGCTTCTCTGAGCTCTGATCATGCACAGTTCATGCACACTCAAAAACCTTCATTCAAGTTCCATTTATAAATGCGTAATGAGACTGAAACAGTCTCACTGTCCCACTGCACTAGCAGAATATTACACAATCTCTTAAGGTGCTGTGGGTCAAAACTGGATTTGTATTAACCTGGTTAAGATATTTTGCTGAGGTCAGTTCCACTGCCCAGCAAAACCATGAGATTCAGAGTAAGTCTGCAAGCCTGCAACATGAGGGATACCACAAGGCACTTATCTTTCTAATCTTTCCACCAATCCATATTCAGATGAGCATAAATTCCAGTTTGGGCTGCTATCACAAAACAGAGCAGGGACGCTCATGTCTTGTGACTAGCCAAATTTTTGAGCCATAGTGGTCCAAAGTCCAAATCCCACAGTGGTGAGAGGTTTTTATCACCAATTTTGCAGCCCTCCTTGCAATTACTTCTACCTGAAACTCAGAGCTAGTTGTATAATTCAGTGCTACACACCAGCCATACTGCGGAATCATCAATTCTGCCATCCCTTCCTTTTCAGGCTGTGTACCAAGAGACACATGCAGTTGTAGGGCTTACATATGCTTCCCTTGTAGTCACCCCCAACTTTTCTCATATGTTGTGATGCAGACTGTGGGGACATGGTCAGTAAATGGTGCTGTGAATTAGACAATTGTGCTTTGAACTAATATACTTGAGTTTCCTGAGATTTGAGTTAGCTGCTTTTCTTAAGTAAGGACATTAAGGGCTTTTCTAATTAATAGCAAATGTTCCATTACATTACCAAATCAGAAAATAGGACGGAGATCTGGAAAAGAATTCAAGGACAGTATAAACCAGATGTCTCCAGACAAGACCATTACACTTAAACATAAACATCTCTCTGCACAACTCACGCACATTTTTGCAGTGTTACCAACTCAACAGTTTCAGTGCTATTCCATATCCCAGAACTACACACTGCAGGAGACACAAATGCAGCACAAGCAGCCAAGGGAAAATCGGGGTTTGTTTTACATTTTCAGCTATGTGCCTATCAATGGACAAGTCTGAACTGCCAACAAAAATTATGGAAACTGTGAGAATCAACCATTCTGTCTGCTCAACCCACTTCTCGGTTATGGGCAGAATGAAGGCAGATGGGAACACCCCAGCCCTTCAAAATCTCAACAGGCCTTCCACACTGTAGCTTAATTTTATCTGAGCTGATTTTGGGTTTCTAATCCTTACACATGGGATGGTGCTGTTTCTCCCACCAGTCTGAATCATCTGCTTTGAAACTATTACATCTTCCTCCTCCACACTCCCCACAGATAATTGGAAGATGAGACTTTTCCATGCCTAGTGTAACACAATTATACTATGCCATTTCGAACAATTAAAAAAAACTATTACATGGGCAGAGATTTAAAAAGAAAGTCCTCAATCACCTTTTACTGAAGTCTCTCACCCAGCTAAAAACACAATAACATCATAGCTTAACCTAGAATTAGGTTACTTACAGAATTAGACTAGAACAAGCCCTCCCAAAACAAAAACGAAACCCAAATTATTTCATACTCTTAGAGTCCAAATAATGCCAAAAATAACAGAACATTGAGAAATTCTTATAGCACATAGAAAGTAAGATTTGGGAGGCTCATTACTATCAACTCTTCTGTATTAAAGCCTGAAAACACCACATGCTACTGGTTAAGGATCCCTAGGATTTCCTAGCCAGAGTGAGAATGTAAAACTACTAATACTGTAAAAATCTTGGACCAAAAAGTAAGGTACCACATAAACACTTTACAGAAGTGGGTAATGATATTTCTTTCCACAGACAACAATATATGAGACGGCTTTTTTTTTTTTTTTTTTTTTTTTTTTTTTTTAGAAATAAAGAAGAAAAGTGAAGGCCCGGCTCATTTCGAACAATTAAAAAAAACTATTACATGGGCAGAGATTTAAAAAGAAAGTCCTCAATCACCTTTTACTGAAGTCTCTCACCCAGCTAAAAACACAATAACATCATAGCTTAACCTAGAATTAGGTTACTTACAGAATTAGACTAGAACAAGCCCTCCCAAAACAAAAACGAAACCCAAATTATTTCATACTCTTAGAGTCCAAATAATGCCAAAAATAACAGAACATTGAGAAATTCTTATAGCACATAGAAAGTAAGATTTGGGAGGCTCATTACTATCAACTCTTCTGTATTAAAGCCTGAAAACACCACATGCTACTGGTTAAGGATCCCTAGGATTTCCTAGCCAGAGTGAGAATGTAAAACTACTAATACTGTAAAAATCTTGGACCAAAAAGTAAGGTACCACATAAACACTTTACAGAAGTGGGTAATGATATTTCTTTCCACAGACAACAAAAATATTTGAGGCGTTTTTTTTTTTTTTTTTTTTTTTTTTTTCAGATATCAGAGAGAAAATGGCAGACCTGGCACTGGAAGCCAGTTGCTTCATTTCCCAGACCAGTGGTCCTATCACCCAACCATCCTGACCCCAGTGAATTTTATGAACATATTTTGGTAGGTACACCATAAAGTTAACTCTGCTTACTATCCTATTCTATGTGCATGAATTATACAGTACAGTAGTTACATCAAAAACAGTTGTTTCAGAAACTAATAAAACTCTGAATTTTTTAAAATCAAAAGTGAGGTGACACTGCCAGTTTTCTGGTGACAAATAATTAATTTTTTAGATTAGGACAATAGGAATTAGAAAGCTTGTTTTGAAACAGTAATTGAGAAGAGACATTTCATTTGCATAAAACCACAAATGCACTAGTGATTTTATCTCTGTGAAGCAAAACCACAGAGGGAATGAAAGAAAAGCTTTTACTGTTGTACTGCAATGAATATGGAAACGATTTTTTTACCCGTTGTAGACATTAATATTTAGTAACATTGTTTTGGAAAATGTGTAGTAGGTATTAAAGCTATTTCAATCTGTCTTCATTGAACAGAGGAACTAGAAGAGCTTATGCAGCCCCCCCACCAGAAACCAACAAAAAAATGCTTTATAGATCATCACTCCACATTTTAGAATATTTTAATGCAGCAACTATAAGGCAGAAGAGAAAGTAAACTAAAAAGGAACAGAGATATATAAAACCCACACTGAGCACCAGTGTCCAGAACTATATGTAAAAGGGAGTTGTACATTATTTATAGTTAAGAAAGCAGGACCTCAGATGGGAATTGAAATATTAGATATAGCTTATTTTAGTTCCAACTTGTTCACATTTCATGGAAGCCATGCCCTGCAGTCATTTCAGAACACCCTGGTTTTTTTTCATAAATTAATCATAGTAATGTGCTCTGCTGTCAGACATCATGGAAATACCAGCTGAGCTGACAAACAGAATTCTTACCCTTGTTTTTAAAGGTGACCAAATCAGTTCTTTACAAAGAATCTATCAGCTGATAAAGACGCATCTGTCAGCGTACAGGAAGTATGTTTGGAAATGCAACCTATATTCTAAAAAACCTACAAAACTAGAGCTAATCCAATGTACCTAACCTTATTTAACCAGGGGAGCGAACCCAGAGACATGAAGGATCAGGAGTGGTGAATCTGAAAGATGTGGAATGGTGTAAGGCTCATGAATGCTCCAGAAACATGAAATGACTCAGACTGGATGGTTGATCTCTAGCCCAATCTTGTGCTCACAGCAGAATCAATGTTGCTTAGGACTTTTTGCACAGCTGGGTCTTAAAAACCTCCATTGAAGGAGACTGAATGTGGTAACTACAAAACATATCCTATTTAAGTAAAACCTCCAAGTGTCTCAGGAATACTTAATTTCAAATTTAATTAACTTACAGTCAGACATACACAATGACACCACAGAGTAAGCAAAAATGCCACTAAGCTGTGAAGAGGCATTAACTGGTGAGGCACACCTTAACTAATTTCAATGCTTATAAAAGGGAAGTAAATTGGACTAATGACATCTGCAAGTAAGAGTAAACAGGCTGGTGCTGGAAAGATCAGTAAAGAATGAGAAACAGTACACAGATTTTTCAAAGACGGAAGTGATTTTGTTAGAAGGCCAGATAATACAACATGGGATGATATTACACCAAAAGTGAGTTATGGTGCAGCAGGGCCCTGACGGAGACACAGAGAGAAAGTGAAGCAGCAGGAGAAGGAACTGTGCATTTATGGAAGGAGTCACATTTGGGAGTCAGTAAGGTGACAGGCCTTGTCTGCAACTCAGGTAAAAGTCATCTGGAATATCCACTCAGTCCTAAAACATAGAATTATCAAGCAGAGAATGAGATGCTGAGGGATTCAGAAAAGAACAATGAGCAGCACAAAGCCACTGACCAGACTGCTTTGCATGACTCTCTACCTACTCTCAAGTGCTATTTTCATCACTACAGATTTGTACATTTGCGAGGCATGTGAAGTTGAGATGAATTATCTGGGTAAGTAGCAAGGAGCAGCTACTTCCAGGGTGTCGACACAGTGTGGAAATGCATTTTGGGTAACAAGAACTTTAGTACAGGAGATAAGAAAGGAAAGTATATTTTAATTTTTTCTGAGTATATGATTGTATTCAGTTCAACAATCTCCCAAAAGACATTTCTGAGTTTCCATAATATAAGACAAGCTAAAGAGTTGCAAAAGGCTCTGAAATACTACACAGTAATAGTAAACAAAGATATGCATAAGACACACTAAGCCAAGAGTGTCAGGACCAAAATAGAGAGAAATAACACGAAATGAGAAATAACATCCTGCTCTAACAGCAACAGCTAAACCAATAATCTCTGCACCACTAGTGTTCTTTGAAAACCTTAAACCTATTCTTGCATTTAGTCGTCTTCATCTCTTGTTTTTAGAACATAAAGGTGTATTTGAAATAGAAGGGAAAAAAAAAGCCCAACACAAAGCAAAGTATGGAATTATTCCTTCCTAAAATCCTTAAAAAATACAACTTAAATTTAGAACAAAGAAAACTTCTCAGCACAACTTGATTTATATCAACAGATCTTCATTACTGAACTAATATCTCTTATACATAAGTTAAGAGCTTCTCTTCAAAAGTATCTGTGATAAGGATAAAAGAATTGTGCCTGAATTCTTTAGACGAGTCACACTCATCATAAATGAGCAATGCCACACGAAAGCCTGTAAATCCATTAATCGGATAGCCTAGTACAGTCTTGATTGGCATTCTTAGAATCTTGCTTTAGGTTGGCATTATTCTGGCTCACCGTGAGAGACACACTCTGAATGCCTGTCCTTCTATCCTGTCCCCACCCTGCTGCAGGGAAGGAGGTGAGCAACCAGCTGGGGGGTGGCTGCCAGAGAGGGTCAACCCACAGCAGTGCCCTACAGCACTGAGCAGCACAGCACATTCCCAGGTGGGAAAATCCGTATGACCTGGAGCCTGGCCCTCTGACCCTCTCCCTTCTTTCAAATATGCTCCAAAGACTAATTTCATGTCAGTATGTGATTACAGCAACAATAACAAAAGGAAAAATGTAGTAATAAGGAGCAGGAAGCAATGAAATCTAGTGATTGTTTTTGGTTTTTTTTTTTTTACCTATCTAAATTTAAGAACTGAAAATTTGTGATAATCAAGCATGTCAAAATGAACTTTCCAAAACCTAAGTGAGATATTATACAACTCAGTGAAATATAGAAAAAAAATCAGTGCCAGAGGAGGAAACTTCCACAATCATCTAAAAATAGTTTTTAAAAAATGAGGGAGTTCACTTTCAAATGAGTGATTGTGACTTTGCTGCTTCCACACTGGCTGTAATCCAACTGAGCAAGAAAGAGGTTTGTCTTTGCAGGTCTGGCTAACACACAACTAATTTCAGCGAGAAAAGCAAATTGGAAAAGCATCAGATATCAGCCTGTTCCTTTATTCTATAATGGCAAGAACACAAAATGACTTCTGAGTATAGCACATAAGTCACACTGTAGCTTTTCAGAAGTCATCTGAAGTCAGTTTTACCTCATCCCAAATACTCTTTTTATCACAGAGAACATTGACAAAGTTTCTCCCAGATTCTTTGCAATTAAACCTCTGGTTTTTATGGGAGTTCTAATGAAGAAAAAACACTAATGAAGGGCAAAAACAAAAGCAAAGCTAAGTGTCAAACCACAGAGGAGACCAAGCGAAGTCCACTTTGCATGCAGATCCTGAAGACTATGTGAGCACAAATCTTCGTTCTTGATTCTTGGTCCTTCAAGACCGAACTGCCCTGAATCAGTGGGAAACATCCCCAGAGCAAAGATCAAGAGGGAAACACTGTAACCACCATCACAGAATGACACCATCTTTCTCCTTCTGAAAGGCTTTCCCAGTATGGGACTGTCTCAGCTGAAATACCTTCAAGGAAACACCTATTTTGTCAGTCCTTATGACTGTTGTTCATGACTCCCCTGAAAACTCAGAGGGTCACAGTTCAAGCTGACCTCCTTGTTATCACTATCTCATCCACATACTCTCACATTTCAGTGCTGCTACCTCCCACCTGCATTTGGACTAAGTCACACAGAGAACTGCCTATTTGTGCCTTCTGTCAATGTCACTCACCAGGAATGCACCCATGATCTTCTCTCTGCCTGAACTCTATCTCCCCTGGAGTGGGAAAGCTAGCACCACTCTTTTGGTAAAACTTGTCAACAAGACAGAAGATCTCACTCTTTTTTTTTTTGTTTGTTTTTTTGCTTCACAGCAAGATTCTTCCTGAAGTTGCTCTCCAGCACCTTTTGTTAGTGTTAAAGACCTGCTTTGTACTTTTATCATCTAGATTGTTCCCATAATTCCCCCCAGGATACCTAAGAGTATAGAAAATTGCTGTTGTCTTCACATCCTAGCCAGCACCAACTCTCAGAACATCTCCACTGCCTCTGTGGTGAATATTTTGATACTGTTTTCACAGATATTTTATTCAGGTATGAAGTTCCATGGGGAAGGATTCGGCTTTGCCTGTTTTTTGAACTACTGAAGCCATCCCCTTGAGGAAGGACAAAAATGGATCACATGGGCAGGTCTGTAACACTGTAATTTCCCCAAAATTCAATCTGAAAATTTACAGTGTAAAAATAAACTCAGCGTACCTAAAATCTGAAGAGCAGAAGGTGGATCCTAATGAGAAATGACCAAGTCTGTTACTAAGACTGTGATCTCCCACTCTTGGCCTCCAGATGATTGCTTATGTTTCCCAGAGTATCCCGTTCATAGAGAGATTAAATTTATCCCAAGTCACAGGCTGCATGAATAACCAGGTTATAACCATGAATAACCAGGTGTTAATAAGACAGAGGGAGCATTTGAACAAGCAAGAGTGCCAAGACGTGCATGCCAGCCTTTCCCAGTGACAGCTGTAAAAGATGCAATGAGTTCACACAAGAAAGAGGAAGAATGCGCAAGGGAAGGCCTGTGGACACAGAGTACCTTTAGACATTACACAGTAGCTCTCATTGTTCACTCTGCTATAGAATTACACAGTTACAAAGGGACGGAAAGAGAGGTCTCTAAGAGCAACAATAATGTGTATATTTTGCCTGGAAATAGAGAATTTACCGCACTGGAGCAACCTATCTGAGGCGTTTAGTATTGATGAAAACCCTGCACTTGAGAGGAAGAAGGACAATAAAATTTATATGGTCAATTAAATAGTCTGCATGGAAGACTAAAAGTATTCCTTAGTCCCTGCTGTAATTGGCTGAGGTAACCTGTACCACATAATCTAATACAGACCAGGATTAGAAAACGTACACCTGTGTACCATCTGTGCTACAGCTGCCCTGGTGATAGCAATGAAGGAAGTGAATAATGCTTTTGAACTTCTGTCACTGCTGCTGTAAGATGGAGAATTTAATAACATGCTGAGTGGTAAATGGTGAGTGTGACTTCTCTAGGTCCAGAGTGGCAAAGAGCACTGCATCCATCACACCTCCCACACTTATCCGAAGTTTGTAAAGACCCTCCTTTAGAAGGAAGAAATAAGACAGGTGGTTGCTTCTTCTCTAGGTGTGAAGTTTTAGTTTATACTGATTCATACAGGATGGATACAGCGCTAATGTAAACCAGCCCACACACTTCTAAAAGGAAGCATGAAGAAAACCCCAAACAAACAAGTTCAGACATTCTGAAAGGCCTGCACCAATAGAACAGCAAGCTACACATAAAACAAAGCAAGAGGTGTTTGTAATGTTACTTACATGATGCCAAGGAAATACACAATGAAGGAGAGACTGCAGTACATCTTTCTTTTATTGTAACTACTAAAAAGCCTTCAAACATAAGAACAAGGCCAGAATCGGTTTGTTGGGTTTTTTTTCTAAACAGAGATATCTTTGGAAAAGGAAAGATTATTCTGATTTCCCAAGAGCATGTTTTAGAACGCAGGTCCCTCCCAACTTCCTCAACAACAGGAAAGTAGTTAAGCAACAGGGAAGAAGAGGAAGAAGATATTATACTGTAAATATTTTCTGGCCTTGTCTCAGCCTCCCAAAGCAAGTAACAACTGTTTCACAAAACAGAGGTAGTTTGCAACATTCTTCAGAAGCACTGGCCAGCTCAAAGCCTGGACCTCTGAAACTAAGGTTCAGAACCACTACTGGATGCAGCATGGGCACATCCCTTACTCCCACCATACAGATGAAAGGTGAGAGTGAAATGCATTGCCCATTTCTACGTTCTTTATTGTGGACTTGATAGCAAAACCTTTACCTGTTTGAGTAGATTGTGTACAATCTGTCACAGCAGCACTAAGAAAGAGTTCCAGGATTTTTCACCATTGCCCTTTGTACTGCTTCTTCTAATATGGAAATAAACCAAATGCAGAGGTTTCTGGGGCTGATCTGTACTAACATGCACAAGGGCAGACTGGTGAGGTTTACTTTGTTTTCTAGTAAAAGGATCTAATATATGCAAAGATGCAGAAGCACGTTAAGGCTGTAACAACAGCTGTTATGCAACGACTGACATGAAAGAGGAAGTGTTTATTCAAAAAAAACCTAAAAACATTTTTTTACCAGAGAACTTTATTACTGTTACCTGTGACAGAACATTTTGCACAGGCCCTGCCACACACAGAAACCATCTATGTACTCTGGGCCAAAAGAGTTTATTTTCAGGATTAGAATATGCAGAAACTGTTTCTCTCAAATGAAGTGTATTCAGATGTGTGGTCTAAATGCTAATGGTTATTGTGATAAAGTATTATCTCATATTGTTTATTTGTGTCTAGGTGTTCTGTACTGTCAGGTAGGTTCGCATCAAAACACCATTCACAACCTACCTGTATTTGGCATTACATTTAATGTATTGACGTGAATTAAAAGGACTGATAATTGAAAACAAGGCTATTCTTGCACCTGATCTCTGCCACATTTCCAGCTGGCACTGAAATGATAATGCAGATCAAAATACAATGGTGTAATTTCTTTGTACCAAGCAAAATTTGGTAAAAAGACTTTTTGAAAGATTGTTCACATCCTATTTGCTGCAACTGGTACTTTAACAAAAATGCCAGTAATTATCTGGTAAAGAATTACTACATAAATAAGATATTTTAAATTAAGGTGTTCAAGATGCTCTACTTATTTCTACTACATAACTGCTGTAAAAATATTCTGAACATCTGCTATGAAATAAGCTTGCTACTGTTTCTCTTGTATTAGTTGCGGGAATGGAGGCAACTAAAAGCTACAGAGAAACTTTCAGATAAAAGGAAAGAACAGATTTACTATGACATGAAATTTTCTTTGGTTTATTTTTTAAGACCACAAAGTTTCCTTGCAACTCTCCAGATCCTTCACTGATTGTTTCTTCCTAATAAGTTAAATTATTTCTCATTTTAAAAGTTTCAATGGTCAGCTCAGACATGTTATTCATCTCACCTGTACCTCCAGCATGTGATCTCATTGTTCTTTTGGCTGGACCTCCCACTCCCAAGATCTGACATGTCTGAAATATTTGTATCGAGGCTGCTTAATTATGACCCAGCACCACCAGCACTTCACCATTTTACCTTCATCTACCTCTGACACACAGGATGGTAATCCCAGCACAAAGCTGAGACAGAAGGTTTATGGTTGATAACCCTGCTCCCAGAAAATCAGCCAGCTAATTATGCATTGCCATGTTCTTATAAACATAAAGGTATTTACAGGGCAGGGAAAAAAGAAACATGGACTCATGTTTTAAGTTGTTACTCCTCCCGGTTAAGATCATGCAGAGGTTAACCATGCAAAATGGGATCATTTATTATCCGAAGCCAAACGCTCTTACGCTGTAACTAAAGTTTAAAAAACAAGTTATGTTTTGTTCACACCTGGCATCTGAGTCCCCCTAGGTACTTGTCCTGGTCCAAAGGGAAAAAAGCTTTAGTCGCAGAAAATGGCGGGGGCCTAAAAGGCGCACACGGCCACCATGCGTGTGCTCTCCTGGTGCCTTACCTGGGTCTCTCATCCTCGCCCGGCTGCGAGGACGCTCCGGGGCCGCCGACCCGCGGCCGCCGCGCCCGCTCCCCTCAGGCCCGCGGCCGGCCCGGCTCCCCCCGCCAACTTCCCCTGCCCGCCTCCTGCCCCGCCTCGCCCTTCCCCCGGCCCGGTGCGGATCCCCACGGCCACAAAGAGAGAGCCGCGGGTCAGGAAAGGCGCGATGCCGCCTGGAACGCGGCCCCCGAGCCAGATAAAGTTCTGGGAGGCGGAGAAGGGAACCGCAGGCTGGCAGGATCAAAGATGTTTTTGCGTTCTGTCCTCGCCGTGGGACACAACTGCCCCACCCCACTATCGGGCAAAAAGCTCACCTGGAACAGACCCTTCTTTAAGACCGGGGTGCATGTCTGTCTGCGGGAGTTCAGCTGTCCTCAACGGGAAGGGGAGATGGGTGGACGACAGAGGCCCTGCCTGCAGGAGTCCCTTTCAAGCCTGCCAGCCCTGCAAAGCTCTTCCTCACTAAAATCCTCTCCTGACAAAATCCTACATGCAGCCAGTTGTTGTTTCAGTAACTGAAAGCCCTTCCTTTCTAGAAAGCCTTTCTTGTTTAAAAATGTATGTGTACATACCTGGGAGAGGAAGGGGCAAGAGCTACATGCCCCAGGGAAGAGAGGAGTGGCCGACTCAACAACTGTGCCTTCGAGTGCAGCCTAAGTAAGTGCAATGCTCACCAAAGATCTGCCTTCTTCAAATAGGAGGAAAACCTTGCACTACACCCCCTCCTTCATCTACAAACCTCGGTCTACCCCACATTCCCTGCAGGGCCCAGCAAAAACACCCATCAACACACTCTCATTAAGTGTCTGCAGGCACCTAAGTCCAATACTGGAGAGGAATTTTGCATAAACCTGCTTCTTTTGGGACATTGTTTTCTCTCAGTACCTTGTGCACAGCCTCTGTTTTCTTCCCGGTACCTATTTATCCTACACTTAAAATATGTAGAGAATGCCACAAAATGCAGCAGAATGCTGATTAGTTGTGAGAACTTCTGTTTTCCTGTTTCTTTATGAAAGCTCCTTATCCACATGAACAGGAAGCCTTGTGGTAATCAGCCTCCTCCTTTTTGTTAAAAACGCTGATGCTAACTGCCTGGGAAGCAAAAACAAATCCATCCTGAGTTCAAAGGCATTTCTGCATTCCAGTTGTTTCTCTGACAAGGCTGTATGTGACACAGCAGCCAATTTTTTTTCAATAGTAAAGCAGCAAACTGCACTTTAACCACTCCCCGCCCCCCCCCCCCCC